>NC_141757.1:42400474-42527974 GCF_982258835.1 Parasteatoda tepidariorum
ATTTTTTAACTTGCATTATATTTTTACTAACTGCAAAGGTATTTCATAAAAATCACAGTTAACAAATTATCGATTAATGACTGTTCAAGGCATTTGATAAATGATTAGCTTTTGTTGGAAATTTAATAGTGAATTTTGCTTTGATTTTAATTCCAGAAATTTTATGATGCTTTATAAATGAATGCATGTTAGCAGCTTTAACCTATGTCCAAAAAACTTATACTGAAATACAGAAACAAAAATTAAAATAGCAATTCATTAAGTGTATTACAATTTTTTTAAAATAAAATAACTTTTTGAGTTTCAGATGAAAGATAAAACGCGAACGAAATTCGCATGATAGTTTTCGTCCTTTATTTTAAAATTTAATGATATAAGAAATATTATTTGAACTCTTATTAGAGTATTTATTTAGAACATGAAAGGAGCAAATTCTCCAACATTTTAATATCACAATTTATATAAACTAATTCTTTTAAGGGAACTACGAAGCTCAAACACAAGGTAAATATTAATCTTTTAAATTTTTTAATGTATGAATTTTAATTATGGAGGACTTACATTTGTATTAAAGTTTAAAATATCGGCATTATATATATATATATATATATATATATATATATATATATATATATATATATATATATATATATATATATATATATATATATATATATATATATATATATATATACCGCATATTTATATATATATATATATAAGAAGTTATTTTAAATTAGCTATAAATAAATTAATTACATGGAATTAAGATGTCCAAATGACTTAAAACATTAAAAACAAAAATAAAAATAATAATATGTTATGTGTATTCTAAATTTTCTTTTAATAAAATAACTTTGTGAGTGAATTACCAGTGATGGATAAAAGATAAAAGGCTAACAAACTACACTTGATAGTTTGCGTCTTTTATTTTAAAAGTGTATGATAAAAGAAATATTAGTTAATGTCGTGTTGGAGTAAATATTAAGAATATAAAAGGAACTAATGTTCCGACTTTTGACTATTACAATTTATATAAATTAAATCTTTTTAGGATACTACGGAGCTCAACCTCAGGGTAAATAATTTTTTTTTTGAAATATGAGTTTTAATTCTGTTGGACTTACATTTGCTTTAAAGTTAATAACATACAATATATATATATATATATATATATGATAAAAATCAGTGCATGTCCAACTAATGTAATTATCTACTATATAAAATCGTTGAGATAATTGTAGGATACAATTATTAATACATTTATTAAAAACTATTTTTTAACTTGCTTTATATTTTTACTAATTGCAAAAGTATTTCATAAAAATCACAGTTAACAAAATATAGATTAATGACCGTTCAAAACATTTGATAAATGAGGAACTTTTGTTGGAAGTTTAATAGTGAATTTTGCTTTAATTTTATTTCCAGAAATTTTATGATGCTTCATAAATGAATGCATGTTAGCTGCTTTAACCTATGTCCAAGAAACTTAAACTGAAATACAAAAGAAAAAAAAATGAAAATAGCAATTCTACATTCTACATGACTACATTCTACATGACTTACATGACATTCTACATTCTACATGACATAATTCTACATGACTAAAAATATAAATATTCTACATTTTTTTTAAATAAAATAATTTTGTGAGTGTAATAACAGTGTTTTAGATAAAAGATAAAAACTAACGAAGTACTCTTGATAATTTGCTCCTTTTATTTTAATATTTTATGATATAAGGAATATTATTTGAAGTCTTATTATAGTATTTATTTAGAATGTAAAAGGAACTAAATTTCCCATTTTTGACTGATATAATTTATATAAATTAATAATTCTTTTTAGGGTACTACGAAGCTCAGCCACAGGGTAAATATTAAGTTTTTTAATTTTTGCAATTTATGAATATTAATTCTGGTGGACATTTGTTATGAAAGTTTGAAATATCGTTAATATATATATATATATATATATATATATATATATATATATATATATATATATATATATATATATATATATATATATATATATATATATATATATATATATATATATATATATATATATATATATATATATATATATATATATATATATATATATATATATATATATATATATATATATATATATATAAATATAAATATACATAAATAGTTCAGAAGCAAGCAATCATTTCCCGATGAAGAATTTTCTTAAACTATACGTGAATTTTTTTTATAATAATAACAAAACATTTTACAAATATTATAAAATCAATCATTAACACTTATTCAATATATCTATCATTCATTATTATTCATTTATACCTATATTTTTATGAATTTTAAAAAGTTTAAACTTCTGGTAACCTATAAACTTCAGATATTCCATGAGTGCTCTAATTTTTTAGACTTTTTAATTGTTTTTCAGAAACATTTTACCCAAATGGAAATGGCGGTAAGGGTCTTATACATAATCGTACATTAGATGGTATTCAATAGTGTTTAATTTTTAATTTAAAGAAATGAATGTCAGACGAAGTAAGTTTTCCCGCAGTGGTCTTACCGTAAAGTCATTGTTCCCAATAAAACACTGCATCACTTCCTGTGGTCAGTAGGCGGGTAGAGAAGACTTGGATCAACCTATGTAGAGACCGAGGGTGTTTATCATTGGTTCCCTTAAAACTCTTCTACTTTAAAGTACTAGGTCACTGAGAGAGTAGGTCGTTGGGCTACTAAAGTGAAGGAGCCCTCCGCTGAGGATAGTGATTGTGATGGAATGTCTTAAAATCATTATTAAGGAAGTATCCCAGTCCGACGAGAATAGGCTATTGAACAGCTTTAGTGCGTTATAAATAAAACTCCTACCTACCTAATTTTAAGTGATTTTTTAACGATATGAGAAAGTGTGCATTTTATTTAATTTAAGTTTGAAGCTTTCATTCAGACTAAATATTAATTTTTCGTCAGATTACCCGAGCTATTTTATTTGATTACAGAGATCGCGATAAGATCCCCCTTTATATATTCACCTTATGATTATTCTTTTATAAATCAGGCTATGAAGTATAGTTTACAGAAACATTAAATTGACTAATGTGTTTTTTATAATTTAAACAGAACAGAGTTTAAGAATTTCGCATCCTACATGATATAGACGTGTAAATTTGAACTTGACATTACAAGAGGATTAGTCCTTTAGGTTTGATAACACTCGCATGATGTCACCTACGGGTATTCAATTAAATCTGATATAATAATTTTTTTCAGATTGTTTAAAAATCCGAGCCTTAGAGTTGTAATGCAAGCAATCGTGGTTAGGCATAACTATGTAATTAGTTTCAAGTACACAAGTTTAACTAGGCTATTGAAATACAGAAATCTTCTATGCATTTAAAAAAATTTATTTCTGCAAACTTTTTGCTAATTATTAGATATGGTGAAATTTGGATCTACTTATTTAAAGAAAGATCATATTATTTTTTTGAAATGTTGTTTTCATATGATATTTCAGAGGCTTTAAATATTTTCCGGTTTGAAGTATTTCATAAGATTCACAGGTGAAAAAAATAGATTAATTATCATTCCAAACATTCGATAAATAAGGAACTTTTTTAGAAAATAAATAGTGGATAATGTTTTAATTTAAATTTCAAACATTTTATGATGCTTTATAAATGAATGCTTGTTAAAAACTTTAAATTATGTCCAAGAGACTTAAGATAACAAAAATTAAAATAGTAATGCATTAAGTATATTCTAAATTTTTTTTTTTAAATAAAACAACTTTGTGAGTAAAATAACAGTGTTTTTGAATAAAGATAAAAAGCTAACGAAATATACCATATAGGTTGCGTCTTTTATTTCAAAATTTTATGATATAAGAAACATTATTTTAAGTCTTATTAGAGTATTTATTAAGAATATAAAAGGAACTAATTCTCCTGCATTTGACTATCACAATCTATAATTCTTTTTAGGGAACTACGAAGCTCAACCACAGGGTAAATATTAAGTTTTCTAAATTTTTTTAATGTACGAATTTTAATTCTGGAGGACTTACATTTGTATTAAAGTTAAAAATTAAATATCGGTATTGTATATATATATATATATATATATATATATATATATATGTGACGTGATTTTAAAATAAATATAAATAAACTAATTACATGGAATTAAAATGTCCAAGAGACTTTAAACACAAAAAACAAAAATTAAAATGATAATACATTAAGTGTATTCTAATTTTTTCTTTTAATAAATTAACTTTGTGAGTAAATTAACAGTGTTAGATAAAAGATAAAAGGCTAACGAACTAAATTTGATAGTTTGCGTCTTTTATTTTAAAAGTGTATGATATAAGAAATATTATTTAAAGTCTTATTAGAGTAGATATTTAGAATATAAAAGGAACTAATGCTTCGACTTTTGATTATTCCAATTTATATAAATTAATTCTTTTTAGGGTACTACGGAGCTCAACCCCAGGGTAAATAAATTATTTTTAAAATATGAGTTTCAATTCTGGAGGACTTACATTTGTATTAAAGTTTAAAACATCGATATTATATATATATATATATATATATATATATATATATATATATATATATATATATATATATATATATATATATATATATATATATATATATATATATATATATATATATATATATATATATATATATATATATATATATATATATATATATATATATATATATATATATATATATATATATATATATATATATATATATATATATATATATATATATATATATATATGTATATGATAAAAGAAGTGATTTTAAATTTAATATAAATAAACTAATTACACGGAATTAAAATGAGACTAAAAAAAGTTATTTTAATATTTTCCCCCAGTTTTAATCAAATGAGTTAAAAGAATTTGTAGTAGTAATGTTTATTTATCAAAAAAATAAATAGACCAATTCTTCAAAAAAAATTTATAAAAATCAATGGATATCCAGCTGATGTAATTATCTTCTATATAAAATCATTGAGATAATTGTAGGTTATAATTATTAATACATTTATTAAAATCTATTTTTTAACTTGCATTACATTTTTACAAACTGCAAAAGTATTTCATAAAAATCACAGTTCACAAAATATAGATTAATGACCGTTCAAAACATTTGATAAATGAGGAACTTTTGTTTTAAGTTTAATAGTGGATTTTGTTTTAATTTTAATTCCAATAATTTTATGATGCGTTATAAATGTTTGCATGTTAGCAGCTTTAACCTATATCCTTGAGAATTAAAATGAAATACAAAATCAAAAATTAAAATAGCAATACCTTAAGTGTATTCGAAATTGTTTTTAAATAAAATAACTTTGTGAGTGAAATAACAGAGTTTTAGATAAAAGATAAAATGCTAATTAAATATCCTTGATAGTTTGCGTCTTTTATTTTAAAATTTTATGATTTAAGAAATATTATTTGAAGTCTCATTAGAGTATTTAGTTAGATTATCAAAGGAACTAATTCTCCTACTTTTGACTGTTACAATTTAAATAAATTAATTCCTTTTGGGGTACTAAGATGCTCAAGCACAGGGCAAATATTAATTTTTTAAATCTTTTACTGTATGAATTTCAATTCTTTTGGACATGTATAGAGGATTAGTTCAAAACGTAGAGAGGATTATTTTTCTTGTTCTATATCTTTGTAGCTTATGCGCAGTGAATAAAACTTCTTATCTTTTCTGTATTTATATATATAATATAAAATAAATTATTTTAAATTTTTTATAAATATACTAATTACATGGTAGTAAAATGTCACCTAAAACATTTATTTAAATATCTTATATCATTTTTAATCAAATGAATTGAATTAAAAGAATTTGTAGCAATGTCTTTTTATCGGAATATAAATAGTTGAATTCTTTAATAAAAATTGATAAAAATCTATGGATATCTAACTAATGTAACTATCTACTTTATGAAATCATTGAGATAATTGTATGTTATAATTATTAATAAATTTATTAAAATCTATTTGTTAACTTAAATTATATTTTTACTAAGTGCAAATTCAATTTGTATATATATATATATATATATATATATATATATATATATATATATATATAGATACATACATACATATATATATACATACATACATATATATATATATATATATATATATATATATATATATATATATATATATATATATATATATATATATATATATATATATATATATATATATATATATATATAGATACATACATACATATATATATACATACATATATATATATATATATATATATATATATATATATATATATATATATATATATATATATATATATATATATATATATATATATATATATATATATATATATATATATATATATATATATATATATATATATATATATATATAAATATATATATCAAGATTCAACTAGAGCGCACTGCAAAGGACATGAATTCGCTAAAATATAACCAACATTTCAACTGCCTACTTTCGTACAAATATATTACTTCATAGCTTCCTTACGACATCATAATTCTTTACTTAACATTATAATTATGTTATAAGTATTTCAAACGTTATGTAAGGGAAATCGACTACATAGCAACAGATAAAATTCTTATTCCAAGACAATATTCGCTTAAAAATTTCTAAAATTTGAGGAGCAAGTCAATTTGAAGGTTGAGGTATTCTTTGTGCTATTTAGTCTGAAGTGAATACGGAGTACAAAACTTCACATCCTATAGTTACATTTCTATAAACAAGATCCTCCCTCGATATCTAAGCATAAATTATTTTTTAATGTTTAGACACTGATGCTTGATACAAAAGTATAGTGTGCTCATTTCTAAATATTATTTGTGCTTTATTCACAATTGGTTTTACTTTAGTTTGTGAAACAAATTTACTATATTTGTTTGACTGTTTTGCCTAAACTGTATTAATCTTTTTTTTTTTAAAAATTAGTCATGAATATTTTAAATAAATCTTCATTTTAATGAAACAGTTAGAATAAAAATACAGATGATGCACATTGCTAGAAATATTTTCCACTACAAAAATGAAAAAATATATATAATATTTTATTTAAGATTAAATTCATTGTTTAAGCAACAGCTTTTCTCCTTTACCCTACATTTAAACTTTTGGAACTTTTTGAAATCTGTACCATCTCGGAAAGCGCCAATTGTCTTCGGACATGCCCCCAGATATATTTGAACTAACTTGTCATTTAGAAAATAGCTATTTTAAAACTTTTACTACTGGTGCTTGTTAGCTTTTACAGTTATTATATTCTCTTATTTCCCCTGACATACACACTATTTACGAAATATTAATGACAAGGAAAAGAAGGAAAATCGGTTCGGTTGCCTAGCAACCAGCCAGAGATGCAGTTATTATATTTACAAGAGTTGACAGACGATTTAGAACGCTTATTTAAACTAACTGTCCATTGATGTCGCAATATCTTACCTATCCTGGTTGACCTCAAGTGAGATGACCAGCTGTATAGGTCGAGTTATAGTCTTTCTAACCACTCTTAAGACGCATGTTCGATTTTCCCCTTCAAATCCCTTAATTAGATTGGTAATTCGGGACTTTTTCCGCATGAGTCTGGGTCTGACGTATTCTTGTAGTAGCACAAGATCTTCTGCACTGATGTTAAAGGAGTTATAAATATTGCGAACTTGGTGATAAGATCGAAGTTGTAGCAGATATTCTTTGGACCATCTTTTCCAAAATATTTCCAACAAGTCTTGTTGTTTGTAGAGTTTCATAAGTCTTGGATTGCTCTGCTGTTAAGTGCGACTTCTATTCCTACAAGTACTGTGGATAGATTTTCTTTGACAAATAGTGCCCGACCAAGAGATTTACGAAGACAATTTTTCACTAATCCGATTAGGTGCTCCCACCAAATTTCGAGTCGTATTGCTCTGGTCGTTGCACAGGTAAACAGTGCAATGTAAGCTGTATCTGAAGGATTCAAAGTACGAACTTGTACAAGGCCAGTAAAATCTAATCCTGTTTAGAAAAATGGTGTAACTGGATTAATTCTATCAGCTGGTAGAGGAGCTTCAATTTGAGTGCAGCGAAATGCTAGTGACATTTTGCAAGGTAAGCATTTGTAAATCACTTGATTGATGACCTGACGACCTCGTAGAATCCAAAATTCTGAAAGCACTATTCTGACACCTAAGTGGAGCATTTTGACATGTGTTGATGTATCAGCAGACTTGTGAAATGATGATATCCGTCCAGTATATCATCATTTGTATCATCATCATATCCAGTATATCATATCAATCTGTATGTAGTTACTTCTTCTGTAAATGTAGCTGCATTTGAAGGGCTTTTCTTTTGTTTGTACCTGAAGAATCTTGTTGCATATCTGTCCTTTGGATGCAAAGCCAAATGTAGGAAAGCTTGTTTACCATCACAGGTTAGGGCAGTCGAAATCGTTAAAGACAACCAACAGTCTCAGGTAAAAGATTAAGACCAACAGTCTCAGGTAAAAGATTAAGACCAACTTCTAAAGAGTCATTTAATGATGACGTGCCCGGAGCATATGATGAGGCATCAAAGACGATTCTCCACTTTATATCATCTTGCTGCTTCCTTTCACTGCATGATGTGGCAAATAGTACATGGTGTTTTCAGTTTCATCTGCAGATGGACAAACTTCAACATGTCCTTGTTCAATGCAATTCGACATGCATTTTTCATACTGTGTCTTCAAAGATTCATTTGAGTCTTTTTTTTTAAGAGATTGAAATCTGTTCTCAGCAGTTGTTTTGCTTGTTGGTAATATTGAGACCGAAGCTTTCCAAGGTTATGATACGACCCTATGATTATCAACTAATTTAACAATTTTGGCGTCTCTCCTCTCTCTCAGTTACTTACTTCAAGCGGTTGGCACATTTAGAAAGATTCTATCTAAAATGTCGAGGGTCGGACAAAAGGTATGCTTTCCCCCTTCTGCTTCATTTTGTGGTTAAAAGGGGTGATTATCGGTCTAGGTGGTCTAGGAGGGTCAAAACAATTTGAGGGATTAATTGTGGTTTGTGATTCACTTTTTTGGAAGTCGTTGTTGAATTGTATACAATCTTTCACTTTTCTCTGAAATATCAAGCGATAAAGAAGACTTTCATTCTGATAAGATAATTACTTTCAGGTTATGTAACACTCTTTCTTTTCCTCAGCTTTCTGACAATGATGGAGTTGAAATATAACATGAAAGGGGTTTTTGGAATGTTCCCTGAGATGATGCTGAATAGATTCTTGTGATTGATAATTTTTCCTTCCTGTTTCTTGTGATTTCTATTATTTTCCAGATACATTTCCGGCTACTCTAAGTTTTTTTTATTTTAAAAAAACTTGTGCTCATTTTAAATTGCCTCATTTCCTAATTCAAAGTACAAATTCGTTGATATGCATGTTAGTAATAAGTCATACTTATCTTTTAAGTAAATTACAATTTTAAATTTAATAAAATTAAGTAAATGATAATTTTAAATTTAAAAAAGTAATTAATGATTATACTTTCCATAATGTTAAATTCGAAAAATAACTGCAGTTCAGTAGATATTAATTTAATTCCCGTATTATTTCTCTTTTTCTTTGAAATTAAGTTAAAAAAAAGTTTTTGTTAAACACTATTGTTCTAAAAATGGAATATCGTTAAAAACGTACTTGAAATTTTTTTACTGTTTCTAAAAACATTTTAAATAGTGCTCGTATTGAATTTCAAGTAAATTTGGATAATATATTCTTAATTCGTCTATTAAATATTTGAGTAAAAATCATTCGCTGTTTTTATGGCAATTTATAAAAATGACTAAAAATATAAATTTCTATTTACACTAATAGTTATTAAGTAAAGCTGCATTTTTTATTATTATTTTTCTTATTTTATTTTCAGGGTAAAATCGATAATAAGGAGTAAAATAATTCGAAATCTTATAAAATTCCGCATATAGAGAATAAATATCAGTACAAGAATCGTTGCAAGAATACCATTTCCCAATTCAGTATAATGATTTTTTGTAGTTAGGTCTATTGCTGGTAAATTCAGGGAAATAATTTTTACAAGATCATACAATGATATTTTTTTAAATTTTTTTTTAATGGCGGAAACTTGGGTACTGTTCCATTGACCGCAGTAATGCCAGAACTGCTACTCTCTTCTTGTTACCCAGTGGGCACCTGTGACGAAGTCACGGCGGTGGAGCAGAGTCGCCCACGTCACACAACCACAAACCCGTTTATAGGGCGGGTCACATTCACACAAAGGAGAAAGGACATAGAATACAGAGAGAAAGAAAGAAACATCTATGCCCTGATCAGGATTCGAACCCACGGCCAATGGCTCCGCAGTCAGACACGCTAACAACTCGGCCACCTGGTCGGCATACAATAATATATATTTCAGGGGATCATGCAATGGACCTAAAAAAAAAGAAATTACGAACCTAGAAAAAGAAATTACGCCGAAGTAACAGAATTTAAATATACAAAAATAAACATATTTTTACAAAAATTTTCGGTAGTATCGATTTAAGATATTTAATATCGAGCTTTTTGTTTCGGTTCATAGAATCACAGTTATGCCACGTTTGTAAAAAAGGGGGTCTCATAAACATAATGGTTGATAACTAACAGCAATATTTTTTCAGTCTGTAGAATATAGTACAGCGAAATCGGAAAAATGTGTTAAAAGGATTTCATCATTTCCTCACCCTAACTGTTGAATAAAACTCGCTGTTCCTTTTTCTGCGAAACAAGCTAACAATAATTAGAACCAATAAAAATGACATAAAAATGCTTTTACATAAGAAAGGATGCACACCTTTTGTATGGCAATAAAATAACATAGAAAATGCTTACACACACAAAAAAAAATATTTTCAAAATTTAAAATAGTGTATAGAATATTGTTTTTTTCTTCCTTATAGCGCCTAGCTCATCAATGAAAAATCTAAGAATGTATGCAAGTAAGCAGAAAAATTTATTGAAATAAAAAAATTAAAACTTTTTACATTACTTCTATCAAATATCAACTTATTAAAAGTTGTAATTACTTTTTTTTAGAAATAAATTTTAAAAAAAGATTATTTTCTGAAAAAAAAGCATTAGGTCATGTTATGGTGATTAGGTAACGGACACTAGTATGATAAGCAGAGTCTAGAATATATTTAGATCACAATAAGAGCTTGTTTATCGCTTTGTGTACCCCCCTTTGAAATGAAACTTCTGAAAATTCTTTTAATAACTTAACAAGCAATCATCTACTTTAGATTTCTGCCAATCAATCAATGCATATTCTAGTATGAATGTCAGAACTGCAATACTTAAGTTGGTTGCTTCCATCCATCTGGATTGAATAACTTTTAAATTAATGAAATATTTGGGGGACCGGAAAGTAATATCGTTTCGGTGCACTTGATATTTGTTACCAAGATTTTATTTTAAATGAAAAATTTATTCACCCTTGTTATCAACAACCCTTCAATTCCGGATAAAAAAATAGATTTTTAAATCTAACGAATATTGAGCGCACTGAAACTCCATTGCTTTCCAGTTTGCCTAAATATTTACTAACATTATAATTACAATAAAACTCGAGTTTGCACAGACTTTTATTTGGGTTCCGAATGATGTGAGAGGTGTGAAAATTATTCTATAAAACAAATTAATGATGAATTTAATTAAAAAAAAATTTGTTTAGATAAAAAATCTTGTTTGCAAGTGTTCCAACAAATAAAGCATATAAAATATGCTAACCTTTAAACATTTTATTAGAGTTACTGGTATTTTCTCAATGATTACTTAAATATTTAAAAAAATAATCCGTTGTATTTTTAAAAAATCATTTTCTTTAAAATGTATATTGCAATTTGAGTGGCATAAAATATTTACAATTTATTTGATTATTAGTTTGGCTGAAAAAAATGTTTGGAGTATTAAAAAATTATTTGGAGTTTTAACAGCTTGTAAATTTTTTGGATAATTTATTAAGGAAATTTGAATGTATTATTAAACTTATTTGTCATTACTGAAACATGCTGCATTTATACATTCATATACATGAGAAATGTATTTACTAATGAAAAAGATTTCATTTTGTCCTCTATGCGTGAAACTTTCTTAATATCATTAAACTTAAGTAAAAATAAAACTTATTTTGAGTGATGGGATTTTTAGAAAAACGCCGAGAAAATCCTTAACACTACAGAAACAGTAGTGAGTGTAATAAGAATTGCCAGATAAGAAAATTGTAAATTTTTTCCTAGTAAAATATTTAAAAAAAAAAACAGCAATTTGCTAATTTAGTAACTTAGTTGAATAATATAGAAAATTAACAATATTAAAAATTCATAAATTAGTTCATTAAAAATTACATTGGTATTTATACATGAAATAATTTGCGGCAATTTGCAGTAAAATGAAATGGCCTTTTTGAAAATTACTTGAAATTTAAAAGTACGAAGCGATTCAAATTATTCAAAGATATATTAAAATAAATTAAGCAATAAATATTAGAAAAAAAATCATTATTTCGAAAATGTTGGAGGAAATAAAAATAATCTGTTTTTTTAAGGTAAACTTTTGGTTAGAGTGGGGGGTTCAAACATCAAAAAACGAGAGCAATTCACATCTATTGAAACAGAAATCCTCTAGCGCAATGAGTTATTTACGATGACAGCTTATACACCACTCAATTTGTGAACAGTAGGAGGTTAAAGGGGAAGAAAATATTCTGGTTGAGAAAAATTCGATTTCGCCGCTCCAGAGGCAGAACGCGAGCCCGAAAATGCTCGGGCAAAGCCGCTTTTAGTACAGTAATCATGCCCGAGAAATACCAGGCTTGACGCCAGGAGAGTCACGAAAGTTCTTCAAAACAGTCGAATCATGTTTAAACATTTATCTATCCTGGGAAGTGGTGATTCCAAGTGTTTCTAAGTCCCAGAATCAACGTACATTTTCATTGATAGGTTCTTGTTGAGTTAACGTGTTGAGATAGTTTACAGTAGCTACATTGGAAACTGTTGTGCATGATCGAGGTCCACTCAGAATCCACCCAAAATGTGACGGAACCAATGCAAGGGATTCTAACAGCATAACCGGAGCTTCAGGAATCAATACTTGCCAGTAGAAATCAGCACCAATTGAAACTAGTATAGGTGGATTTTGTAAGTTATCGTAAGTGTCAGTTTCATTCTTTTCTGGAATGCGAGCCGTGAAACATCAGTTGGAACAGATGGATGTGACGCGTATTCATTGGAACTTTCAAATGCTTCAATATTATCTGAAGACTGATTCCAAATGCTCCATAGTTTAAATTTTTCTTTTCGTCTCATATGGGAAGCATTCGCTGTAGATTCAATTCCATGCACTTCCAATGGTTTTGTAGAAATAACTGTTAATTTCAAACTATCAACAAGATCATTAGGAATGAAACAAGACAGGCTATCTAAATCCAGAAGACAAAGGATCAATCTTGTAGCACTAGTCGGGCCTGTTATAAAAACTCCTGCAAATGCTCAGTGTTGGGTGTAGCAGTATCGATCTTGTGAGTAGACGTAATACCTGGATGATCAACACTGTTCTTACAATTTGAAACATGGTTCTTTTTCGTGCATATCACACAACAAGCCTTTTCCTTACGAGCACAGCTCTGTTTTGTGTGCCTGCGTCCAGTGCACAAAAAGCATCTATTTTTAGCTTTTGATTTCCGTATTCGTGTGTCTATATGTGTCACATTGTTGCACTGTTGAGGGCAATGTCCGGCAGTTTCACAAAAAGGATAGAAGTGTGAAGGTTTCTTACGTTTAGAAATTGGTTTCGAATTTACATTGAAGTTTTTTAATGTGGATTTTAAGGAATAATCAGAAGACATAAGACCTTTAATCTTGCTAGTTGTAAGGGCCCCCTTTACTTCTTCACCGAGAAAATGTATCACTTGTGTGATATCATCTTCTGAAAATTTTTGGCGTTTCGCATGACTAACCCATCGGCAACAAATGTCGACAGGAAATGCACGTAAAATTGTAGGAAATAAAACTCTACCGTATGCGTCAATATCTTCGCCCAAATCACGTAGAGCCTGTAACCTTCTGTTGCATTCAATATAAGCTTCATTCAGGGATGTTGACGATGAATTGAGGATTGGCGTTAAATTCTCTAAAAAATCCAAATGAGATTGAATAATTCTATTTTTGTCACCATATTTGTCCATAAGTAGCTTTTTAGTCGTTTCATATGTATCTTTAACAATACTTATATCTTCAACCAATCGTTTTGGTTCATCTTCTAAATATCCCCTGAGAAAGACATGTTTATTAATCGACGATAAATTTGGATTATCGTCTACAGACGTTTTAAATTGTTCCCAAAAACATTGCCAATGTTCAACGTCGCCACAAAATGGTTCTAATTTTATTGTTGGTGGTCTTACATTTTGTTGTGGTGACATAAAATTCACATTTTGAATCTGAAAGTTAGTAACATTTGGTGAATCTACAGTCTCATTCTTGTTTTGTTCTTCTTTCATAGCAAGATTGGCATCAAAAATCCAACGCTTGGCGTTATCCGTATATTTTTGACATTGCTATACATCAATTTCGTATTCCGCATCCGAAAGTAGTATGTGTATATCATTATCCACCATTTCCATGTTAAGTATTTCGGCAAGACGACTACAAGTGAATTCAATATCCGTATTCCACGAAGAATTTAAAGTGTCTTCTAGTTGGCTAATGAACCGAGTAATATTAGCCCGAATTGTTCTACATGTGTGCTTCAGTAACGCCATTTTGTCTGCAGAATCATTTTGCGTTGAAGTCATTCTGATTAAGTGGAAAGGAAATAAAATGAAGTTACGTAAATAAATTCTTACCTCTTTAAACAACGCAGGAACGGAAAATTTTCCCCCCAAACCCTGGTTCGTAGATAGCTTGAGTATTTCGGAACCATTATGCCAGCTTTTACAGCGATTGTATTCCTTTATTTCCACTGACATACACACTATTTACAAAATATTGACAACAAGAAAAAGAAGGAAAATCGTTTGGAATGCCAGCAACTAGCCAGAGTTGCAGTTATTATATTTACAAGAGTTGGCAGACAATTTAAAACAATTATTTAAACTAACTGTTCATTGATGTCTCAACAGTGCTATCAAAAATTATTCGTGCACATTATTCTCACAAAAGGTACTAATTCATTGCTTTCATTTTGTCTTTGCTGGGACTTTTCAAAATTCTATGCATTTCAAAATTCTATGCATTTCAACTGTACTCTTTCCTCAAAATTGCATTTTATGAATCATGAAACTACTTCTGATTGCACATTTCCTTTACCTTTTCATTAGCTCTATACACTAATTGAATTTGCCATAAATCTTTATATATGTGTAAGAAAAAATGGTTATGGGGTTGATTTGTTTGTTATTTGGAAAAAAATTTGAAATTTGAAGGCATAATTTAGTTTTATTTATTAATGAAAATATTTAAAACTAAACTAAAATGTAATTTTTTTATGAGAAAATGAATTTTAGCATATGTGCGTCATATGCTGCATCAAATGATGACAGTTTCAATAATTGCTTACGCTGGAATATTGGGGAAGAAACTGTGTTATATGTGTTGAAAGACGTACATAAAATTCATATTTAATGCACAGTGCGCAAAATAAGAAACGGACAACCCTGAATAACTTTTGATCTAATGTTCGGATCTACACGTTCTATCACTCAATCTTCATGATTCGAAAGGGTGACTTTAAATATGGTAATTAATGCGTGTAGAAGATATTTAGGTTACGTATTCAAACACAAAAGCATACTTTTTTGAATAAAGAAACCTTTCTTTTCAACGGATTTAGATTTGGCCATTTTCGCTTAAAATTTATAAAATAGTAGTTCTTGTTAAAGTAAATTGTTTTTTTGAAAACTTGGATTTGAACAATGGTTTAAATTACTGCTTTTATTATTATTCTTGCTTTACTTAGACATTCTCAAATCCTTGCTTCCACGTAAGTACCATTTTTTAATCACATTTCTTAAATATCTTAGCATAAATTTAATTTTCTCATGGAAAGGAAATACTTACCATTTAAAATACTTTTATAATTTGTGTTTACTTTTCGAACGTACTCATCGCAAAATGCGTAGATATTATTCCACTCTTAACATTTACAATTACATAAATTAGGGTTGGCTTTAATGATAATGTTGTTATTAAAATTTTGTTAAATAAATAAATGTTAAATAGTTATATCGCCCGTGTGGTGTCCGGGGTAGAATTGCATCAACGTATTCCCGGCGTGTCGTAAAAGACGACTAAATGGGTTGAGCGCAAGGCCAATCCCTTTGCCTCATAAAACAATCTACCGATTCAGAAAACTCAAAGAAAAACTTCCGAACCGGCACTTCGTAGACGACCTGGTACGAAATCGGACATGATTTTTGGAGCATGGAATGTTAGAACATTATATAGAGGAGGTGCAGTGAAAAAACTAACTGATGTTTTCTTGCAGAACAAATTAGATGTACTGGCTGTTCAGGAAATGAGGTGGACGGGAAGTGGAGTAATGTACAAGCGAAATTGCAGTATCTACTGTAGCTGCCACGACAGACTACACCAATTTGGAACTGGTTTCATCGTCAACAAAAGAATCAGAGACAGAGTGATTGAATTTAAGTCAGCGAATGAAAGAATACGAATCAAAGGAAGAACGCATAATATCTCAATTATTTGTGCCCATGCCCCCACGGAGGACAAGGCGGATGAAGTTAAGGCACAAAGTGAATGCTGTTCGAATGATGTGAAACTGCTCATGGGCGACTTCAACACGAAGATTGGCCACGATACAAACATGAACAGATTTGCTGGAAATGAAAGTCTACATGAAGAGACAAGCAAAAATGGCATCCGACTTATTAACTTTGCCATTTCTACAAACATGGTAACAGGGAGTACAACTTTTAAACCCAAAAACATGCATAAAGCCATCTGGAGATCCCCAGATGGATTAACCCAAAATCAAACAGATTACATACTTATTGATTTAAGACATAGAGGCAGTCTTCAAGACGTTCGGACATACCGCGGTGCAAATGTGGACTCCGATCACTTTTTGGTAGCCTCAAAAATACGTCACAAGGTAAATAGATATTATCATAAAAGCAGAGATAATAACGACAAAAAGATTGACATTGAGCAGCTAAAGAAGATAGAGGTAATGAAAGAGTACCGAAAAGAACTAAAAAGCAAGATTGAATCGAGTGTCGAAACTGAGACTGTGGAGACTGCGTGGCAGTCTCTTAAACAAACCATAATTAATGCGTCTGAAAAAACAATACCAGAAATTCAAGGAAAGAAAACCACCTCTTGGTTTGATGAAGAATGCTGTGCCATTACGAATAAGAAGAATGAAGCGTATAAATCCATGATCCAGAAACGCTACACTAGGAGCGAAGAAGAAACATATAAAGAACTGCGAAGAGAAGAAAAAAGAATTCATAAGATGAAGAAACGAAAATATATGGAAGAGGTATATAAAGACATTGAAAACTTAAAAACTAAAAAGGAAGCAAGAAAATGTTACCAACTGATAAACAATGTCAGAGCAGACTTCAACCCCAGAACAATAACCTGTAAGAAGAAAAACGGAGAACTTACTCGAGACCCGGATGAAGTTCTAGCCCGTTGGCGTGAGCACTTCGTAGAATTACTAATGGGGAGAGATAGAGAAGATCTAAACACTTGTAACATGCTGCCAACCATGAGTACTGAAGATGAAGCCATAGAACATAATACACCTACTCCTTACGACGTGGAATTAGCGTTGAGGAGGCTAAACAATAATAAATCAGCCGGACCTGATGGCTTAAAAGCCGAACTCTTTGAAATTGACGAAATGAAGCTAAACAAAGCTATATATAGATTGATTTGTTGTATATAGACAAAAGAACAAATGCCTACTGAGTGGGATGAAGGATCTATTTGCCCTATATACAAGAAAAGTGATAAACTCGAATGTGGAAACTACAGGGGAATTATCCTTCTAAATATTGCGTACAAGATCTTCTCCATTATTTTATGCAAGCGATTGGAGACCTACACTTCGGAAATCATTGGAAATTACCAATGCAGATTCCAGATAGGAAAAACAACGACTGACCAATTGCATACTATCAGGCAGATCTTGGAGAAAACCAAAGAGTATAACATTGACACATACCACTTATTTATTGACTTTAAAGCTGCCTACGACAGCATCAACAGAGGAAAACTACTTGAGGCTATGCTGGAGTTTAACATCCCAAAGAAGCTAATCAGCCTCACAAGAATGACACTCAAAAGAGTTTCGTGCTGAATAAAAATCTCGTCAAATCTCTCTGAACCATTCTTCACCGAAACAGGCCTGAGACAGGGTGATTCCCTTTCATGCCTGCTATTTAACATAGCTTTGGGAAAGGCCATTAGAGACTCTGGTATCAACACAAATGGAACAATCTTACAAAGAACTGCCCAACTACTCGCTTTTACTGATGATATCGACATAGTTGGAAGAACAAAACACTCAGTCATTGACGCTTTTGTAGCGCTTGAGAGTGCGGCGAAGGAGATGGGACCAGTTATAAATGCAGACAAACTAAGTTTTTGATCGCAACAAATAAAACTCCTGATCGATCTCCTCTGGAGATAATGACTTACTCTTTTGAAACTGTTAACCAGTTCAAGTACTTAGGAACCTTGATCTCTAGCCACAACAACCTGAAAATCGAAATAAATAACAGAATTTTCATGGCTAACAGAAGTTTCTACGGCCTCAGAAACCAACTCAAATCCAAGTTCATCAATGTGAAGACAAAGTTAAACATCTACAAAACTTTAATCAAGCCTATAGTTACGTTTGGAAGTGAGTGCTGGACCCTAAACAAAACAGAGGAAGAAAAACTGCTAATTTTTTAAAGAAAAATTTTGAGGAAAATCTTTGGATCTCTTCAAGAGAATAACGTAAGGAGAATTCTTTACAACCACGAAATTTACAAAAAATATGACAAATTCGGTGGGACCGACATTGTGAGAACTATTAAAGCATCACGCATTAGGTGGCTGGGCCACCTCTTCAGAAATTCTGATGCCGTCCCTGCCAAAAAAGTGACTTTTTTCGCAATCGAAGGGTAGAGACGTAGGGACGACCACCTACAAGATGGATAGACGACGTTGAAAAGGACCTCAAGCTATTGGGAGTAAACCAATGGCGGGCCGTCGCACCGGACAGGGCCAGATGGAGGAAAATCTGCGAGTCAGCCTTGGCCTGTGAAAGGCTGTTGCGCTTATGAAGAAGAAGAAATAGTTATATTCATGACTCCAGTCATTTAAAGGTGACGTTTAAAAAAACAAGTTCGAAATCACATCTAACCCGATACAAAAATGAAAATAATTTTCAAAAAAAAATAAAATAAAATTGTAAATTTCTTCAAGATAAATATCGCTTCATTTATACGGATTTATTACCATGTATGACTCATAATATTAAAGATAATTGGCTACATACCTAATAATTCGCTTCAAAGATAATTCGCTAAAGATATTTCGCTACATACCTACCTTTACAGGTTATTATTTTTTGAAGAATAGCTTGAATTTTGTGATGAGTAAGCTTTCAAACAAAATTCAAAATCAGAAAAAATTTAAAAAATATTATTTCGCAGTTGTATAGTAATTATTAGTTTAAAATGCAGAATGTGGAATGTGTAATGTCGAAGCAGATAATTTTTAACTTATTTGGTTTTTGATCTTGCAGCAGCCTTAAATACTTATAATATAATGAATGGTAAGAATAGTTTGTATTTATTTATTTTTTTATATAACGGAAATATTTGATAGTTCTTCGAATTTTCTTTGTTTTAATAAAAGATTAATGTAAAATTATATTTTGCCCTATTTTTACTTAAATTTTTTTCTCAAAAATTAGTTTTTAAAATATTTTTCTATTTAATTTAAAAGCGTGGCTTAAAAATAGAAAATGAATTAGTTATAAATATTTATAAGTAATCCCGTTTTGAAAAATATTTATTTTGTTAAAATTATTCTTTATAAAGAATTTTTTTCAAAACTTTTTTACTGATGGATGGAATGTAATCATTTAAAGGATTGTTACAAAATCTTTAGCAGAATAATTGTGGTTGCATTTAATAATTGCAATCGAAATTCATAAGTATATATAACAGTCTTTTGCTCCAAAAAGTAAATTTCTTTAATGTCATTGATATGTTTTTATTCAGACAATAGTTTAGTGCTTGGTATAAACAGTTAATCTCTTATTTTTTTATTAATTTATATGTTCATAAAATCTCTTAGAAAACAATGTCACTAATTTTTTCAGGAAATTTTTCTACTTTGAATGGTACGTGCTATAACTGATTATGTTAGATTTGTTGAACTATCATTATTTTATGTACCAGTTTAATATGTAAATTATAATAGACAAAGCAAAGGGTAAGCCTCTGATAGATTGCGATAGTTATTAGCAATCTGTATAAAAGTACTAAGAATAGAGGTTCAAGAAATGTTTTTGCAATTTTAAAATTCTCATGCATGCACTCAACATATTTTGAGCACTGCATAATAAAATATTGAGAAAAAAATGACACAAATCGTATTAAATTAAACTAAAACGTTTCCCTTTCTTCTTAATATCGAATTGATATGATTTAAGGAACCTTACGTATTTTATCCTGTCATAATTGTAGTACTATATTCTTCTCCACAACTAAAACAGTGTATCCTGAGTGTGTAGATTTGGATAATATGGAGGGCAATATCGGATAAAAATTTAGGTTTGTAGAATGTGCAGGATTCATAGTGTGCTCGAAAATATAGAAAAAGTGGTATCCATATTAATATTAAAAAAGCTAAGAATTCCTTTTTGGCAGCGTTCATTTTAAAATTGAGACAAGAAATCAAACAAAAACCATTAACGAAGTGAAACATCGTAGTAAGAAAGCTATTTAGGTTTCTTAAATAGTGTTGCTTATTTAAAGATATTTAGCGTGGTGGCAAGGACAAACTTATTAAAATACAACTTATTTTATTACTTTTGCTAGCTATTTTTATAATTTTATGGACTCTATATTCCTTTGCATGTAAATACGTGTTGATACAAATCCCCTTCTCATTTAAGGTTATAATAAGATGGCAACCGAATTTATGACGTTACTCCATTATAATATTTAAGGTTTCGGTTGGCATGGAATTCAACTTCTTGGCTTCCTTTAACTATCGATATTCATTTGAAATTCTGTTTTTCAATGTTGTAAACATTTTTTTTGGAATTATTTACCATCTTGAATTTCAAATTTCAAATTTCAGACAAGGCTAACACCCCTGGTTAGTATCAATTTTACTTAAATCATCTTCTATTTACATTCCTTTTAAATCTTATTTTTCAGTGTTTCCAAACTTTTATGTTTGGAAACTTTGAATGGTTATAACTTCATCATGGTTGTAGTTTCGAACCATAAAGTTCTTTTTATATAAAAGAGATTCCTCTTTCAATCTCTTTAAATAATTAATTGTAATGTTTAAAATATTATATTTATTTGTTTAAAACCTTAATATATTGATCTACAACCCCTGGTTGGTATTAATTTCAATGATGATTCTCTCCTATATTATTTCTTTTTTTAACCATCCATTTTTTGATATTCTTTTAAAATTTTGCGATTAAATATTTAAACTCCAGTGAATAGTTTCAAACAATAATATTCTTGAATGCAAGGATATCTCTCTCAATCTTTTTCAATAATCAATTTAATTATTTTGAGTAATTTTTCATTTATCAAGGACCTTAATATTTTTATTAAAAAAGTGTTCTTTAATACAACTTTAATTTCTTATAAACGATATTGATTTTTTTAAATTATTCACGTTTTTAAAATTTTTATCTTAAAACTCAGAAAACTACACTACCCTGGCCTAATATTAGTTTAACTGAGGGTTCTTTACTAAGCTTCTTTTTTTTTCTTTGACTTTCTTTTCAAGATTCCTTTTAGAAATTTTTTTTTAAATGTTTAGCCAACGAAATAATAAAACAGTTTCAAACCATAAAATTCTAACATACAGAGATTCCTGTTTCCTTCTCTTTCGATAATTAATTGAATTGCTTAAAGTATTTGAATTAGTTAGAAAGATCCATAACATCTTGATATTTAAAAAAAACTGGTTAGCTTGTTTATATTCACGACTTTAGTTTAATTTAAATATTTTTTTAAACTGATTAGGATTTCAAAGTTTCTTTCTAAAATTTAGTAAAGTTCGCAAGTCCTTAATAATATTAATTTCAATGATGATTCATTTCTAAGCTTTTCTTTAACCTTCTTATTACTGATTATCTTTTGAAATGTCGTTTTTAAATTACTCAACACCAAAAAAATTAGAAAATAGCTTTAACTAATCAAGTACTTCTATAGATAGATTCCTCTTTAAATAATCAATATAATGTTAAGAGTATTTTGCTTAAATGCGAGCATTTCTCTTCTTAATTTTTATAAAAGATTACTACTGGTTAGTATATTTTTTGTAGTAGTGTTTTCTTGAATTGTAATGTAATATAAGTTCCTAAGCAAAGTTGCAAAAAATTTGATTGGTAGTAAACTTTCTTCTTCTAGTTATCATTTGTCACGAAAGAGTTTTTTCTTTAAATATCAACGATAATGACAGTTATAAAAATAATAATAATAATAAGAATAAGAATAAGTATAATAATTATATATATATATATGTATACATATATATATATATATATATATATATATATATATATATATATATATATATATATATATATATATATATATATATATATATATATATATATATATATATATATATATATATATATATATATATATATATATATATATATATATATATATATATATATATATATATATATATATATATATATATATACATATATATATATATACATATATATATATATATATATATATATATATATATATACATACATATATATATATATATATATATATATATATATATATATATATATATATATATATATATATATATATATATAAAATAAATAGCAAATCACAGAACACTTGCCGTTAGTAACGCACAGAACAGCCAATTGAAATTGAGAATGCATGTGCGTGAAAAGGTAATAATTTTAAATAATGCTGCTTGCTAAAATGTTACAACTAAACTTTCCATCTAAAGCTGAGTGGATCCAGTTTTTCCTCATTCATTTCAATATTGGTTTGTTTGTCATCAGCGTAAGATTAACAAAAGTCGCAAAGTTGTTGTTGTTCTGTTTTCCTTTAAATATTTTTGTTTGCCTAGTTTAAAGTCATTTTTCAATACTGCTATTATTAACGAGAATATCAAATTACAGTTAATTTAATAATAACTAAACTCATCAAATTTGTTTGAACATCATATTGTTATAGGAATATAAATGCTATTTTAAAAATGATTACTTCGAAAAATCACTTCTGTTAACCAAGAGATCTCATTTATATATATATTTCTCTTACACGGCGACCAAAAAAAGCCTCATTACAACTCCCCGAATGGCAAAGCTAGGAAATCGACCAATTATTGCCGCTAAAAATGTCACATGCCAAATCTAGTTGAGATGGCTCAACATATAGCGCTTTTAAAAACGGAAACTGAAATAACCAGAGAGAGCATAAGCTAGGCAGAAGTGAGTAGTCTTTTTCGATAGATCTCTATTTTAGTATTTTGTCGAAAGCGCTTTTTTCGCGAATTTATATATTACGAATTTAATTGACGATTTATAATTTATATCACGAATTTATTTGTTTTACTAGAATTCATTTGCTTATGCAGGTTTTTCCATTGTAATTCGCTTATTTCAATTTTTAATAGACTTAATTATCGCCAAAATTTTAACCTTTTTAAAGAGATATCAGTTTTAGAAATTTTTTCTTAAGATTTTATACTATAGCACATTTCTAATATTTTTAACGAATTACATGTCATTTATTTGAATTCAAATTTATTTTAATGACTAAGTAATTACTAAAAAGATGTAATTTTTTTTAAAAAAAAAGTTGTTATATGAATTTGAATGATTGTTTTGAATTCTTAGAATTTTGTGCATTTGCAATGTACCTAAGTTAGTAGCGAGCGAAGCGAGCTTGGTTTGCGAAGCAAACCACATAAGATTGCGTAGCAATTTTCGGGGGTTGGCGAGCGTTAGCGAGCAGGGGGCGCAGCTCACTAGTTGTTTATAATACTAATATATAGTAATTTTTGGATGTGGGAAGTAGAGGTACAAGCTTAAGCAAGCAGAATTCATTTTAGTATATTTTTGATATATACTAGTATATATTGAATAATTTTAACTTTGGTAGAAAAACTGTTTTCTGTCAAGAAGAGACAATTACTGCGAAGCAAACATCGGGGTTGGTGAGCAGTAGCGAACAGGGGGCTTAGCCCCCTTGTATTTACATATATAGCATGATGTTAAAATTAAGTAATAAAGCACGAGCATTTTACAGAAAGGCATTTAAATTTAAAAGCTTACGGAAAATTTATGTAAAATTGGTAGAAAAAATCTTATTTTATTTACTAATTTTTGAGTTCTGTGATTTAAACTTTCTCTTTAGAATTAAAATTTATTTTCATAAATAATGATAATTATGAATATAAATATTTTTACACACATTTTATAAGCGAGATAAAACAGTCATTAATAGTATCGTACAAAAGGAGTAAAGTTACGAACAACACAGCAAGATTTTCACTTATTTTATTTTTATTGTTGTTTACCTATAAAAAGTCAGTTATGTGAAATATATCCGTGCTATTTGAATAAATTGTGATAGCATAATGTAAAATTTTTATTATTTAATTTTTTACAAATAATTTTGGGATTGACTTTTCATCATTATTTTCTCTCATTATTTATTTTTATGGAATAGAGAGTTCAATACAATTAGCTAAATTTACAACAATTATCGACAATATATAGAACATTTAAGAATTTATATGCACAGAAAATGTGTTTTGTTCACATTAGTATTGATTAATTCTACAATAAAACATTATGTTTACACATTGCCACTTTTTTCTACAACCTACAGACATTATTAAAATATCAAAAATATTAAAACTTCTTTCGGGTTTCAAAAATCATTCCTTAAAGGGTCTTTTATTTCAGAATTAGTAAGAAATTACGTTAATTTTTATAGGATATCGGTTTTTGCGAACAGTTTCTAAGTACAATTCGATATAGTTTTCTGAACTGATCGAAAATTATTTTTTTATTTTAAAGTACAATGCAAATTTATAGTCACAACTTAAAACCTAAATAGTAATCTTATAAACATGTCTTTAAAATGCATAGTGAGTATTATAGAAAAATTTAAAATTTATTATAATTTATTGCTTCTTCTCTTTACGCTTTTCTCTATTTTAACAAATTTATCCTCTACCCCATTATTTCATTGTCATATTACCCATTTGTCCATTATCACACTACCCATTACTAAATTATCCATTTATCCATTAACATTTTACCCACTTTATCCTACGAGATCCTTTTACATGTCTTCCAATGAAATAAATTTCTTTCCGGATTAATTTTTGCAATATTTAATTAGATGTATATTAATGTATATTGTATAAGTTTAAAAATTATCAATGTTTTATCAAATATTGAATCTATGATGTAGTTTGTGGTTTAATAATAGTTAACCATTTCGTTTTTGTAGAGGCTCCTGGTAGTCCTTTCCCATTCATGGACCTTCCTGACACTCCTGGTAATCTATATACATAAAAATGTTTGTTTTTATGTATGTCTGTGCGTCCTTTATAGGCACCTGAGCCATCTAACTGAAAGGAAAGAAGTTTGGCATACAGATAAGACGAGCATGAGAAAGGCCACTGTTGTATTTAAACTTTCTATGACAAACCTTTCATTCGCGATAATCCAAAAACGAAGTGGAATTTTCCGATTGATTAAGCGTTATTCATTGGTTTGATTTAAACTATAGACGATTAAATTTTCCAAGTAATTTAAATATAAGTAACATTTGCTACTTTATAGCACTAATTAATTAAGTAAAAAGTTTTTTGCACGTACTTTAATATTCAATTTTTTTTGTTGGCTGTGTCAAATAAATTCAATAAACTTTAACATATAAGCATTTGGGGACTACGTCATCTGAATAATATTTTTTTTATTTCAATTACAATTATAAAGTTATGTGATGACATGTGTTAATTTTGTGCATAATACTTTTTTAAAACGTGTTTCTATGAAAGTAAATGATTTGAAACCTATGCTAATTGAAATTAAATAAAACGGTAGCTATAAAGTCAAGGACAAAATTAATGGAGAAAGGATACTATTTCGCTCTGTATGTATTTAGTGATTATTAAAACTGCATCAATACTAATCAGTTTTAATACCAATGCTGTTTAAGTAACTGTTCTACTGTCACTTGAATGGGATATGTACCGGAAAAAATTATTTGATAGTGAAAACTAATGTAATTTTCTCTATCATGAGTTAGCCATTAGGATTATCACGTAAAGTACAGCTCATCTCTATATGAAGAGATGATCTATATGAAGAGAGAGAGAAAAATGTTTAAATGCTTCTTAAAAGTATACATTAAATTAATGAACGAGTAACTTATTACATTTTTTCTTTCACAAAGAGCTTTAAAATTTCTTTCACTGTAACGAGCTCTTATACGTATTGCTCCATCGTAAAAATTTTAAGATATTCTCAAGCATAACAATAGTACTTTTACTTAGTATTATATAAAATTCCAATTAACATAATTATTACCATATATAATTTTAATTAGAATAGCTATTACCACATGTAATTATAATTTAAACATTACCATATTTAATTTGACTTAACAACATCGATACAAAATTTTTATTTAGGCTCTGGGAAAAGAAAAGAATCATTATTCTTTCAGCAGGCTTATTTTTGAAACAAAAATCATATTTATTCTTCCAGAGTTATCATTTTCATGTAAAATTAAAGTTTTTGCCTCCCTCAGAATAATAAAGCCTGCTGACTAACAGCAGCTCACATTTTTCATATTTTGGAAAACGTTGGTTGTCTTTCTACACTAATGAAAACATTTTTTAAAAGAAAGAGATAAAATGTATATAAAAAAAATTCTTTTTAAATTTTTTTTTCTCTACATTATAATTAAACTTAAAATTTTTTATTACAGGGTATAACTAGAAAAGCGAAAATTACTTTCCAAGTTCCTTGCTTACAACTGAGTGGGACAGAGAGGTTCAATCAGGAACAATTAATCAATGTCTTTATGAATAGTTCAATATATTTTTCAATATTGTATATTATTTTAAAATGACATTAAAGTAATATATGTATTAAAATACTTAATGTCTTAATTTTTACTTAAGCGTCTTTCCAAAATATGAAAAGGTTTACATAGATGTCAAAGATAACCAAGCCATGTCAAGCCAGCCTATTACTCCAAAGTATACATAGTAAATGTTACATAGTAAATGTTAGCAACAGCAGGTATAAATTTAGTTAGAGTATAAACCATAATACGATATTTATTCTCAAAAGACATTCAAAACATAGTAAGACATTATATTTGCTTTAATTCGAAGGATATATTAGCTTTGCTTAACTATTCGGATGTTTCCACTTTATTTAAAATAGATATTTTCTTTTGAATTAAGTCTAAGCCCGAGTCAATTTCAAAATCCATTTATAGTCCTGCATATTGCTATGCATTTGCAGTCATATGCATGATTTGGCGAGTGTGAGTAAGAAACTGAATTACAACAATCGGTTAGACATAGAAAGAGGTAAAACATTTATCGAAAATTAAAGTAAAATTGAAATTAATGATAAAGGCCTAAAGCTCAAAATAGGGAGTTTGTTAAGTATCTAAAATTTAAAAAGCAGAAATATAGTCTTAGTCTTTTGGTGCAGATGAGAAAGTCTCCCTGCACTCAAGCAATGACAATAAGTCACCCCACCATAATTCCGCGAGTACAAATCTTGAGAAGTTAGCGGGAAGAGGGAAATTCAAACTGAAGGTGATTTTAGCTGTTCGTTCATTATCATCAAACACAGATATATGTTCAGTATTGCTTGCTATAACAATTAGTAATCATTTGTTTAGCCTTTGGACACATGCAAATATTTTTTTACTGACCTTTGAATCATAACTCATTGACGTCTTCGGCTTAAGGGAGTTGAAAAACTAACTCCTACTCCTACAAATAGTTGAAGACAAATCAAATGTTATAGTATTGCAAAAGCAGCTGAATCCAACTTTAAATACCCGAAGAGTCACTTTTAACAGTGATATTTCCCTTTAACTATTCTAACAGTGATCTTCCCTTTAACTATTTCTATGATTATTTATTTTAATAATCAATGTTAACGCATGAAGTTTTATACAGTATATCTTATAAAATCTAAGCATTGCTGTAAACCTTACATTTTTGAGACTCAATGGTTAAATATTTATGTAAATAATAGAAGCAGTCATAAAAAAATACATATTAATAGGATGAATTTCTTTTCGAAAACTTTTTGATTAAGAAAAATATAATGAACATATTTAGTGAGAATATGATTAAAAGAAATATTGATATAATTTTTAAAGTATTGGATATACATTGTGCCGATTTAAGCCTAACAACGGGTCATGCCTATAAACTTCTAAATTTTTGCCTTCATAAGCATATCATAAGCATTCATAAGCATATTATTCATAACATATTATTTTCGATCAAAATGAGGAAGAAAATATGATTTTTTGTAAACTAAATTTCAAAATCACCCATTTTAAAACTCTTTTATTCCAGCATAAAGTTCCCATTTACTTCCCGTACTTTTTTATTAGTTAAAAAACTCATATGAAAAGAACGGTCCAGAACTTTGTTTTTCTCAAAAAATGATTTTGTGAATATATGGCCTATTAGAAATTATATGCATAGCATTTTGGTTATTATTTCTCATTTTGAGATTGGTTTACTATAATCACTGACTCAATGTGCTTTTTTTAAAAATTAAAATTATGTCTTCTTATTTTATCTTTAGAGAATTGTGCATTTTAAAAGTAGAATATATGCATTTAAATATGATCCAGTAAAATTTTTGCTCTACTTGGATTTTAACTAAGATGCGAAGAATATTGAAGGAAAATATTAAAAGCTTAAATAGTTAAAGTGAAAAAAGTTATGATGTGTTTGTTACTCTGAATAAATGAAAGTTATGCTGCATCTTATGCTGTATTTCTCTGAATAAATGAACAGTTTTCAATATTTAACCAATAGATTATGGGGTATTATGGGTATCCGCAGTATGAATAATGTTGCATCGAGAGTTTCAGCTGAAGATCTGTAATGTTTGTGCCCTTAACTTAAATTTCGTTTCCAGAGTATTTAGCTTTAACAACGACAGTTTCAAAACAAACAGGAAATTAAGAATCCAAAAAATTATAGAATCTTAAAAGCGAATCTTTTCACTACTTAAAATTACGTAACGTTAATTTCTTAAAACGACAATATACAAAATACATACAGAGAAATTGGTTGAATAGTTTCTGAGTTATACAATTTCAATAATGCGATATTTTTGATGTTCTATTTTCCCACATTCTTAACCAAATTTTGTATTTCTTTTTTTTAAATTATGGTTTAAAATGACGTAAGACTTGTATACCTTACAATTCAAAATTTTAATCCTTCTTAAATTTACTAATAAAAAAACTATACTTTTTTTTACATCTTAGGATAAATAAGAATTATAATCTTGTACAAAAGAGTTTAAAGCTCTGTAAATATTCGAGTTCCAGAGTAAAAGTTGTTCAGGTGTATATCTTTTTTTTAGAGTCCATTAATGGTAATCATTAATGGTCATTGGCAATGGTTAAGGTATTTTACATCCTTAAAAGTATTTAATGAAGGTTAAAATATTTAACAAGAATCCCTTCCAGTTTACCCTAGCATTTGATATAAAATAATACGTTTAGAGAGAGGTTACTTCTCGTATTTGTTTAGACAATATCCTTAACTTTATTTTAAAACTACAGTGTTTATAACAAATGTTTTCGGTGCTGTTTTTACAGCTTAAGATTTAGTTAAAAATTTCTAGCTACTTCGATATTGAATTGAATAATGTTGGTTTAGGAAAAGTCCGGATTAAATTACTGTAAAATGGTACTTTTTATCGTAAAATCCATTTTTACAGGAACATGTTACAGAAAACAAATTCGGAAATACAGAAATATTTACACTAATAACTATCATAAAATCACTGTAGCACTCTAATTAAATAATCATTACTGTAAAAATTTCTACAATATAGTATTTCACGATCAAATTGGATTGTACGGCAAAATGGATTTAGTAGATCATGTACCCAAAGTTACGGTACATTATACAGCAATTTGGTTCGACATTTTTACAATGTATAGTAAATGCTTTTTTCTGTTCTTCGTTAAATAATTGGGAATTGGATGTTACAAATTGATAGCAAAAAATTTGATATAATCACTAGAATTGCAAGAGATAAAATTATTCTAGCACAATTTAAATACTAACATGGTAAAAACATTTCTTGCAAAAAAATAAAATAAAAGCGTTTTAAAAACTTGAAATATTTATATTTACCTTAAAATGCATATCACATATAGGTAAAAAACTACCGTAAATTTCTTAATATATATATAATTTTTCAATTCAGAACAAACAGACAGAAAAGCTTGAGACAAATAAAAACAATTAGAAAATGTCCATAAATCACTATTTGCCTTTGCTATTATTCTTACGCAATGAAGAGAAGTAAATTAAAGATGCTATCACCAAAGCATTCACCAAAGCAAACAATTATGCCCTCTGAAAGTTTTAGGTATGTATTTAATGATGTCACGAAAATAATTTTCCTATTTTAGTGTTTAGGTAGAAGCTGCATTGGATAGCTGCGTTTCCTGTGTTTTCTGTTTGAAGCAATGTCATTATATCAGCTTATTCTAGCCTGTAGCATCTTGGGAGGTAATATTTCTTAAAAACAATGAAACAGTGACAGCTTATATAATAGGTTGTAATCATTACCTAATGAAAATGATGATATTTTTCTACAAATAATAATAAAAATGTTTTAATTCACTCTTTTGTAATCTAACCTAATTTTTATATTTTACAGTTGGAGTATTTCCAATACGTAAGTTGAAAACAACTGTTACAAAATTTTTATTTATGAGATTCAAACTTTAAAAAACTAAAACAAAAATAAAGATATTATTTTAAGATACTTTCTTATATTATACATGAGGCTTTGTAATCTTTACTCAGAAAATTTAAATTTCTTGAATTCATATCAAAATTTAATAAAGATTTTAAAAATTAATTAGGGATCGCAGTTTTGATGTGATGTGTGGAACTCAAGTGTTGAAAGAGTTATTTTCAATGATTAACTTAACGGGAGTTTTTTTTTTTTTTTTTTTTTGAAATTCCATTTTATTATTAAGATTATTTTAATATTAAGAGTTTTTTATCGTGAAATTTTTTCACTTATTCTGTTTTAAATAATGATTAATTATGATTAATTATGATTCATTATGATTAATTACGAATAATTATGATTAATTATGATTAATTACGATTAATTATGATTTATGACTAGTTATGATTAAAATATGATTGTGGTCGAAACATATATCTGTCGAGATCATTCTTTTATAAGCTCGTACTTGACTTGATACCAAAAGTTACAAAAAATGGACACATAAAACTAAAAGTATAAGTCACAAAATTTATATAGACATTTTTTCGAAATTAAAAATATCTAAATTGAGATAAAAATCGTTTGCTTCTTGAGCTGTTATACTGTATAAGATTATCGTTATGAATTGTTGACTATTAAAATTACTTTTTCGTGCGTCATACTACCTTAATTCTTACGTTTAATTATTTTTTAAAACAATAGATTTCCTTCCAAATAAAAGTAATCGTTTATTTTTTACTATTAACCTAATAACAGGATGTTCCTCATAAAATTTTATCAATTATATGTTTAATACACAAAATTCTATTTTTTAAAGTGTCGAATTAGTGAAAAATGCCGGAGGCCTTTGAGTGGAACCTCCTAATCTTATTGTTGTCGTTGCCAATTGCCAATATTAGCAAACCTGCTTGGTGAAACCAAGCATATTTAAGCCAGAGTTGTTGTTAATTTACGTCGCACTAGAGCTGCACAATGGGCTATTGGCGACGGTCTGGGAAACATCCCGGAGGATGATCCGAAGACATGCCATCACAATTTCGATCCTCTGCGGAGGGGATGGCACCCCCGCTTCGGTAGCCCGACGACCTGCACGCGAAGTCGAGCACAATATTTAAGCCAGAGAGAGCGTTTCATGTTTTTCAGTGGCGCTATCTACGGTTGAGAATGCGTCATACATTTGACCACACACACACAATCCAATCTGTACTTAAAGAGCTATAACTTGTTATGGGAGGACTTTATGACCCGACAGATCTAACGCCCACCAGTAACCATTTACTACACGGAGAATCTTAGGCCAGTGGGAATTGAGCTTACGACCTCATAGATAAGGACCCAGTGCCCAACCAACCAGGCTATCCCGGCCTTTTTAATTAAAAAAAAATATTTTTGATTTTTATCATTTGAATCTGTATTTTATTGTTCTCATGAAACTACTTACTTTGTAGAATAGTTAATTTCATATGCTTTTAGCCATACCTCAATTTTATGGTAAGAAATAGCTTTTTTTATTGATTTCCATTCTGATCCGATGTATACAGACTATAAAACTGTTTTCGTGAGTTTCTGAGTCAATGCTTGATTCTTATCGTTATTATAGTCTCAATGTATGATTGTACAAACATTTATTTTTAAAAAGTTCTAATTTTGAAAGGATTTATAGAATGTGAATTCTGATTTGTTATTTTTTTCATTCTGTTTTCATTTTTTAATGTAACGACCTAAATTTCAAACAACTGAACTGATGATGAAAATGAAAATAATTAAAATTAAAAATGATGTTAAAAACAATTTTATTTCCATTTCAGCTGCCAAGAAACTATATTAGTTACATAAAAACTTATAACGTGTAATATGAGAATTATATCAAAATTAAAACATGCTTTGAAATTATTAAAAAATAATTGCTGAATTTGTTTTAACAGAGTTTATGAGTTTTCAGCAAATTCAGTCTTGCTTTTTCAGCAAATATTCCCGGAACTTAAATTTTTTATTTTTGAAGTAAAGTCAATTATTGAAGCTAAAAAATAAATGTCAGTGCAAAATTTTTAAAAATTAGCATTAGTACTACGAAGTAAAATAATTTAATAAATTTTTGATTAATAGCACAGCTCTATTTAAACTTTTTTAATGCTAATAACTCAATTTTAAATCTTGAGAAAAACGAATTATATTAGCCTTAAAAGGTAATATTTATTACGGGTGAGCATATATGTCTTCATATAAATATTAAAATTAAAATCTTTCAATAAAATTAGAGATATTAACTGATGCTTGTGTATACTTGATTGCATATTTTGTCATTTCTACTTAATATCTTAATCAGATACTGATAATTTCTACTCAGCATCTTAAGTTTAATGTCTGCATAAGGAGTACAGTCAGCAAAAAAAAAAAGATATCACCCTGAATAACTTTTGTTATAATGATAGGATTTTCACGATCTAAGTGTCAATCTTAATGGTTCCCGGGGGTGACCTCAAATATGCTAATTAATTAGTGCTAACTATTAATTAAGTTACGAAATCTGACACAAAAACATACTTTCTCTGAATAAACATGTATTTTTTTTTATATATTTGGATTCCTAACCTTCAAAATATAGGGGGTAGCCGCAATCTGGGAAATGTGGTCCCCATAGTTTGGTCAGGAGAGCGATCCAAAGTTCGTACCCCTTAATGTTAATTTCGCTTTTTGCGTTTTCAGTCATATTTTCAAAACTAATGAAGCAATTCAAAAAAAATTGCACCCACTCATAAAACTCATTTACCCAAAGATAATTTCATGAAAAAAATAATTTTTAATAATTATTAATTATTTTTTATTATTTAATTAAATTGAGGATGAAAAAATTTTGAATTATAAGGTATGAATTTTTTTATACCATAATAATCTACATATTTTTCAATAGAAAAATCTAAAGTTTCAACTGTTTTTATTTATTAGAAGCTGAAAAAAATTAAAATTAATTATTTTTAAAAAAATAATTTGGCGACAATAAAAAAATGATTAAATGGGGCGATTAATATTAAAATGTGATAAACTTGCGAGGAACTTGACTTCGCGCGCGTAGTGTAAAATTTCATTCATATTTTTTTCGCTAATAATCGTTTGCTAATCTTTTTATTTTTATTTCTTTCAAACTATAAAATCCGATGTTTCTTTTTAGTCATTTAATAATGTATTTGTAATTTAGTAAAGAAATTATGAATAAAACATTATGAATAAAACATTTTGAATAAAAAACACTTTATTCAACGAATGTCTAGTTTTATAAAGGCGTGCTTCTGATAGAATATGATTATGCACCAGATTGTGCTTACTTAATGTGATTATTTTTTAATTTTTGATTTTCTTTTTCAATAACTGATACAATTTCAATAATATACACACGTATGCATAGATTTGGAATAATATATTTATCAATTTCTTGAATATATATTTTATAATTATTAATACGAATGCTTAGTCAACATTTTTAATCATCTTAAAACTTCCCCCGGTGGCTGAGCGGTAGCGCTTCGCCCTGTCGTTCCTCGGGCCGGGCAAGGCTGACTCAGCCTTTCATCCCTTCAGTGGGTCGATAAATAAGTACCAAGCATGATTGGGAACTAAACACTGGGGGTTCCGCGTTCGGCTGACCACCTGACCGGAACATCTGCTCCTGCACCCCAGAGCCCTAGGTCCAGAAAACTGAGATGGGCATAGTAGGCCTTGGCCCTCCATGGGCTGTCGTGCAGCTGAGTTTAGAGTAGAGTATTTTAAAACTTCTTTACATCTTATATATCGCCTTAATCTTAAAATAAATTTGTAAATTACCTGTCTATGCGTGTTTCGCAGAATTATTTTTCTAACTTTTTTATTGAATTTTAATGCAATTTTTTTTAAATTCTATTATGTATATTTTTTTTCAATAATATACTAATCAATTGTTTAAGTACTTTAATTTATGTTTTTCTTTAAAATAAAATTACTTTTTAAATTATTGCTAAGTTCTTATTGAAAGAAAACTTAAAATTATTGCCAGCTATCTGAGAATTAAATCTTGTTAAGAAATTAAAAATATTCTACTGATCACACTCAATATCATTCGAAGCAGAACAGCTGACTATTTACTAAAAATACTATTGTTTACGAAAAATGAAGATAAATTATTAATTTTATTTTTTTTATTACTTCTTATTTATTCGAGTAATGAAAAGTAAATGCGTATGTGCGCACAGGGGAAAAATTTAACAGATTGTTTTGTTTTTTAAATGAACAAAAAACTATGGGCATGCAATTTTAATTCAACATTCAAAGTTAATCTTGTGCGCTAACCCTTTTAAGTTACCCTTTTGTCTTAAAAAGTTGAAAATATTTGCTTTAAAAGTTGTTTGTATAATTTCTCAACTTTTGCACAGTTCAAAAAAATATTGCTATATCAGGAAAATGTTCGATATGCCTTGTTTTGTTAAACAACTACTAAAATAAAAAATTGCAAAAAGATTTGAAAAATGTGCTATTTTTAGAATCATCATCTCAAAAATTGTTCTTTTACTCCATTTGACTTTTTTCTTCTTAAATAACTTATAATCATAGTTTTAACACACGTTTTGAAGAAATTATGTATACAAATTTCTCCTAATATTTCGTAATAAAAAAACAAGAATATTAATGATTTATTTATACAGTGAAACCTGCCAAGTTGACCACACTTGTAAGTTTTACACCTGAATAAGTTGACCTCAATTATCAAGAACGGAAATTTTCCTACATAATAAAGAAGCAAAACCTTTGTAACTTGACCACCTGTCTATCTTGTATGTTGACCACTGAAATAAGTTAATTTTGTCTAGGAGTATTATGAAATTCTATTCTAAAACCCTCATAAATTGACCAGAAAAAAAATGTCATTCGCCTGTCATTTCGTAATGTATGTTAATATTTCACTTGTTTGGTGAAATAGTGTAAAAAGCTAATCTAAACCTTTTTGTGAGTTGACCATCTGGGGAAACTGTAGGGAGTCAGCTTTTGACCATTTCTTTCATTCATTCATTTAAAACAGGTGTGTTAGTTGAAAAGTTGCTCTTCCAGTTGCAATAGTGAGCAAAAAGGCTTGTATGCGTAGTAATAACAGAATAAATTTTAAAGTGTTAAAATAATTTTGTTTTGTTAAAGTTTTCAATGTTTTCGTGTTCTGATATTTTAAGAAATTATTTTTATTAAACACTTCACATGCATAACTAACAAAATAATTTTTTTTTAAAAGTTAGTTAAATATTAAAATTATTTCTGTGTAACAAATTGAAGTTCGTTTAGGTTTAAACACATTTCTTGAGATATTCATTTGGCCATTTGCTAAATCAAATTTTTAAGTCAAGTAAAAAAAAAAATTTTAATGTATAGCAACATGTAGGAAACGAAAAAGTAAACAATGTCCCACCCCTTCTATAAGTTGACCACTTGTCTACGTTGGCCACTAAAACAATGCACATGAAGTGGTCAACTTACCCAAGTTTTACTGTAATTGTTTCATTGAACCAGAGTAGTTAATTGTTTTCGTAATAATCGGCCTTACAACTATTTAACTTAGATTCTTTGGACTAGGCGTCACTTCATGCATGTCTTTCGAGATTGAAATTTCAAAGATAAAATGTAAAAATTACAAGAATGCGTAAGCTGGTTTCAACTAACAAAAAAAAGGACAAAATCGTTGGCAAAAGAAGTTATCTCATGAAAAGAGTGTCAGAGTTGAAAAATTATTGTAAAAACTGTAACAATTGTTACTCTTGTTTAATTAAGGGTATTATAAACCTAATTTTCGTTTAATCATGTTTTTTAAAGAACTAACGAAAGGAGTGTGTAAATAACATCAACTCTTTTTACTGCAAACTAAGTTTACTTAATATCATTTGCAAATATTAAGAAGTACAAATTCTTGACTTGCTCCTTAAAATAAAGTTTTATTTTAATCGTAGTTGAAGAAGTACGGATATAGTTAAGGGAGGTATGCGACATTCGGAAAAAAAAAGTCGTGTGATAGAGATAGTTTTAAACAGAACGAATTAGTTCTTTTAATTGAAATGCTGACAATATCATTACAGCATTTTGGTTAACAAGTGCCATGAAAAAAGGTTCTGAACTTAAGATATGGATTTTAATATATTTTCCTATTTACATACCTCCTTGATCTCCGCACCGTTTTAATATTCTGTAAAGCATAAAATGAAATAATGTTGAATAAAAAAATAGATTTCAAATGAAATATTTTATTTTCCTTAATACAGGGTATCTGTTACATTTTAGATTTTCAAATTCCTAACTTTTCATGTCTAATTCCAAGAATTTTCATGATTTAACGAAGTTACTATTTTCTCCGATAAAAGCAGAATAATAAATTCAAAAAGCATTATAATCACATTATATAAAATAGGTATAACCAAAACACTGCAGTAAGAACGCACTTTAATACAAAACCCCTCTATTTAAGCTTTTAGCTCAATTTCCGCTTTTGGTTTCATATTTTGTAATGTGGCAATCTTTTTCGAAAATATTTTAAATAATTCTTTAAAAATTTCACGTTCATGTAATAAGTTCATTTGAATTCGCAGCTCGCTTTATAGATTTCGTTTCATGTTTTATTCTGTTTCTTCTTTATACTTAATTTTCTGATTTCGCTTGATATTTTTACTTATTGTGTTCCATTATGTTTGTAATTTTTTTGTAAAATTTTTTTGAGTGCTTCTCAAACTATTGCATTGATATATTTTACTTCGGCTATATTGATACAATAATAGAAAGTACTATTTTTTTGCTGATATAATCGTGTAAGCTGATGAAAAGATTATATCTTTTATTTTCCGGATATTTTTAGAATTTTTTTTCCGTTTTCTTGCTGTTTTATTTTTTATTATTATTTTTCTTCCCCCCTTTTTTATTGTTCCGTAATTTTTCCCAAGTTTTTTCTACATTTTGAACTTATTTACTTATTTTATGAGTTCTATTTACTTGCAGCTTATGCGCAATAAATAAAACTTATTATTTTTCGTAATTTTCTTCGTGTTTTTTTTTGTTTTTATTTATTATAATATATATATATATATATATATATATATATCAAAATGCTTTTAAAATGCCTTATAACATTTATTAAGTTTTACAATTTTATCGAAAATAAATACCGTGATTTCTATAAAATTTTGCGATTATGCATCAGAATAGCTATCTTTTTTCAGGTCCACCTTTGCTTGATCACTTTTTTTTTCCTTTCCTAAGAAACTCGAAGTGCGGGACAAAAGCATTTAACCCTACAACTCTTCATAAATTTATGATAACTTATGAAAATTTGGTTTTAATTCAAAACTGCCATACAAATTACATTAAAACAGCTTTACAAAAATAAATAATGTCAGATAAAAATTCAAAGATTCTATAATCTTGGAGAATTAAAAATAATTTATTAATTTATTTAAATTTCCTTTTTAAAGGAGATTTAAAAAAAAAAAAAAAAAGCCCAGAAAGCAACGTGAAAAATTCTTTTGGTTGCTTAGCAACGAGAAGCACTATCTTTTCCCATCTTGTCATTCATTCAGTTTCTTTATGGTTGTTATAAATTATTTCCCCTTCTATGGCGAGGTAATTTGGCATATTTTTAAACCATCGCCAGATATATAAATCCCTATTGCGACCTAATTTACAACCCATTTTTTTCGAAATTTTGTCTACCCCCCCTATTTTAAGGGTCAGGATTCCAAATATGTAAAAAAAAATACATGTTTATTCAGAGAAAGTACGTTTTTGTGTCTGATTTCGAAACTTAATTAATAGTTAGCACTAATTAATTAGCATATTTGAGGTCACCCCCGGGAACCATTAAGATTGACACTTAGATCGTGAAAATCCGATCATTAGAACAAAAGTTATTCAGGGTGATATCTTTTTTTTTTTGCGGACTGTACAGTCCGCAAAAAAAAAAGATATCACCCTGAATAACTTTTGTTCTAATGATCGGATTTTCACGATCTAAGTGTCGATCTTAATGGTTCCCGGGGGTGACCTCAAATATGCTAATTAATTAGTGCTAACTATTAATTAAGTCACGAAATCAGACACAAAAACGTACTTTCTCTGAATAAACATGTATTTTTTTTTACATATTTGGATTTCTAAGCTTCAAAATATAGGGGGTAGCCGCAATCTGGGAAATATGGTCCCCATAGTTTGGTCAGGAGAGCGATCCAAAGTTCGTACCCGTTAATGTTAATTTCACTTTTTACGTTTTTAGTCATATTTTCAAAACTAATAAAGCAATTTGAAGAAAATTGCGCCCACTCATAAAACTCATTTACCCAAAGATAATTTCATGAAAAAAATAATTTTTAATAATTATTAATTATTTTTTATTATTTAATTAAATTGAGGATGAAAAAATTTTGAATTATAAGGTATGAATTTTTTTATACCATAATAATCTACATATTTATCAATAGAAAAATCTAAAGTTTCAACTGTTTTTATTTATTAGAAGCTGAAAAAAATTAAAATTAATTATTTTTGAAAAAATAATTTGGCGACAATAAAAAAATGATTAAATGGGGCGATTAATATTAAAATGTGATACACTTGTGAGGAACTTGACTTCTCGCGCGCAGCGTAAAATTTCATTCATATTTTTTCGCTAATAATCGTTTGCTAATCTTTTTATTTTTATTTCTTTCAAACTATAAAATATGATGTTTCTTTTTAGTCATTTAATAATTTATTTGTAATTTAGTAAAGAAATTATAAATAAAACACTTTGAATAAAAAACACTTTATTCAACGAATGTCTAGTTTTATAAAGGCGTGCTTCTGATAGAATATGATTATGCACCAGATTGTGCTTACTTAATGTGATTATTTTTTAATTTTTGATTTTCTTTTTCAATAACTGATACAATTTCAATAATATACATACGTATGCATAGATTTGGAATAATATATTTATCAATTTCTTGAATATATATTTTATAATTATTAATACGAATGCGTAGTCAACATTTTTAATCATCTTAAGACTTCGCCCGGTGGCTGAGCGGTAGCGCTTCGCGCTGTCGTTCCTCGGGCCGGGCAAGGCTGACTCAGCCTTTCATCCCTTCAGTGGGTCGATAAATAAGTACCAAGCATGATTGGGAACTAAACACTGGGGATTTCGCGTTCGGCTGACCACCTGACCGGAACATCTGCTCCTGCGCCCCAGAGCCCTAGGTCCAGAAAACTGAGATGGGCACAGTAGGCCTTGGCCCTCCATGGGCTGTCGTGCAGCTGAGTTTAGAGTAGAGTTTTTTAAAACTTCTTTACATCTTACATATCGCCTTAATCTTAAAATGAATTTGTAAATTACCTGTTTGTGCGTGTTTCGCAGAATTATTTTTCTAACTTTTTTATTGAATTTTAATGCAATTTTTTTTAAATTCTATTATGTATATTTTTTTCCAATAATATACTAATCAATCGTTTAAGTACTTTAATTTATGTTTTTCTTTAAAATAAAATTACTTTTTAAATTATTGCTAAGTTCTTATTGAAAGAAAACTTAGAATTATTGCCAGCTATCTGAGAATTAAATCTTGTTAAGAAATGAAAAATATTCTACTGATCACACACAATATCATTCGAAGCAGCACAGCTGACTATTTACTAAAAATACTATTGTTTACGAAAAATGAAGATAAATTATTAATTTTTTTTTTTTTATTGCTTCTTATTTATTCGAGTAATGAAAAGTAAATGCGTATGTGCGCACAGGGGAAAAATTTAGCAGATTGTTTTGTTTTTTAAATGAACAAAAAACTATGGGCATGCAATTTTAATTCAACATTCAAAGAAAATCTTGTGCGCTAACCCTTTTAAGTTACCCTTTTGTCTTAAAAAGTTGAAAATATTTGCTTTAAAAGTTGTTTGTATGATTTCTCAACTTTTGCACAGTTCAAAAAAATATTGCTATATCAGGAAAATGTTCGATATGCCTTGTTTTGTTAAACAACTACTAAAATAAAAAATTGTAAAACGATTTGAAAAACGTGCTATTTTTAGAATCATCATCTCAAAAATTGTTCTTTTACTCCATTTGACTTTCTTCTTCTTAAATAACTTATAATCATAGTTTTAACACACGTTTTGAAGAAATTATGTATACAAATTTCTCCTAATATTTCGTAATAAAAAAACAAAAATATTAATAATTTATTTATACAGTGAAACCTGCCAAGTTGACCACACTTGTAAGTTTTACATCTGAATAAGTTGACCTCAATTATCAAGAACGGAAATTTTCCTACATAATAAAGAAGCAAAACCTTTGTAACTTGACCACCTGTCTATCTTGTATGTTGACCACTGATATAAGTTAATTTTGTCTAGGAGTATTATGAAATTCTATTCTAAAACCCTCATAAGTTGACCAGAAAAAAAATTCAGAAAATTTTCTGTCATTTTGCAATGTATGTTAATATTTCACTTGTTTGGTGAAATAGTGTAAAAAGCTAATCTAAACCCTTTTGTGAGTTGACCATCTGGGGAAACTGTAGGAAGTCAGTTTGTGACCTTTTCGTTCATTCATTCATTGAAAACAGGTGTGTTAGTTGAAAAGTTGCTCTTCCAGTTGCAATAGTGAGCAAATAGGCTTATATGTGCAGTAATAACAGAATAAATTTTGAAGTGTTAAAATAATTTTGTTTTGTTAAAGTTTTCAATGTTTTCGTGTTCTGATATTTTAAGAAATTATTTTTATTAAACACTTCACATGCATAACTAACAAAATAATTTTTTTTAAAAAGTTAGTTAAATATTAAAATTGTTTCTGTGTAACAAATTGAAGTTCTTTTAGGTTTAAACACATTTCTTAAGATATTCATTTGGCCATTTGTTAAATCAAATTTTTAAGTCAAGTAAAAAAGAAATTTAAATGTATAGCAACATGTAGGAAACGAAAAAGTAAACAATGTCCCACCCCTTCTATAAGTTGACCACTTGTCTACGTTGGCCACTAAAACAATGCACATGAAGTGGTCAACTTACACAAGTTTTACTGTAATTGTTTCATTGATCCAGAGTAGTTAATTGTTTTCGTAATAATCGGCCTTACAACTATTTAACTTAGATTCTTTGGACTAGGCGTCACTTCATGCATGTCTTTCGAGATTGAAATTTCAAAGATAAAATGTAAAAATTACAAGAATGCGTAAGCTGGTTTCAACTAACAAAAAAAAGGGACAAAATCGTTGGCAAAAGAAGTTATCTCATGAAAAGAGTGTCAGAGTTGAAAAAGTATTGTAAAAACTGTAACAATTGTTACTCTTGTTTAATTAAGGGTATTATAAACCTAATTTTCTTTTAATCATGTTTTTTAAAGAACTAACGAAAGGAGTGTGTAAATAACATCAACTCGTAATTTTCTTCGTGTTTTTTTTGTTTTTATTTATTATGATATATATATATATATATATATATCAAAATGCTTTTAATATGCCATATAATATCTATTAAGTTTTACAATTTTATCGAAAATAAATACCGTGATTTCTATAAAATTTTGCAATTATGCATCAGAATAGCTATCTTTTTTCAGGTCCACCTTTGCTTGATCACTTTTTCTTCCTTTCCTAAGAAACTCGAAGTGAGGGGCAAAAGCATTTAACCCTACAACTCTTCATAAATTTATGATAACTTATGAAAATTTGGTTTTAATTCAAAACTGTCATACAAATTACATTAAAACAGCTTTAAAAAAATAAATAATGTCAGATAAAAAGTCAAAGATTCTATAATCTTGGAGAATCAAAAATAATTTATTAATTTATTTAAATTTCCTTTTTAAAGGAGATTTAAAAAAAAAAAAAAGCCCAGAAAGCAACGCGAAAAATTCTTTTGGTTGCTTAGCAACGAGAAGCACCACATCTTTTCCCATCTTGTCATTCATTCAGTTTCTTTATGGTTGTTATAAATTATTTCCCTTTCTATGGCGAGGTAATTTGGCATATTTTTAAACCATCGCCAGATATATAAATCCTTATTGCGACCTAATTTACAACCCATTTTTTTCGAAATTTTGTCTACCCCCCAATTTTAAGGGTCAGGATTCCAAATATGTAAAAAAAAATGCATGTTTATTCAAAGAAAGTACGTTTTTGTGTCTGATTTCGTAACTTAATTAACAGTTAACACTAATTAATTAGCATATTTGAGGTCACCCCCAGAAACCATTAAGATTGACATTTAAATCGTGAAAATCCGATCATTAAAACAAAAGTTATTCAGGGTGATATCATTTTCTTTTGCGATCTGTACATAATGTAAACAATGGCACCAGAAACTGTATTTAATAGGAAAAGTATTCAGTACAGACTCAATTGGACCAAAATTGAGTCATAAAAAAATATGATTATATGAAAAAACATGATGTAAAACTAGATATTGAGATATTTATATTGGTTTAATTCTATTTTTGTGTAATCCAAATAATAATAATAATAATTTCTGGTAATTTCATTCAAGTTTAAATATTTCTTCAGATGTTGTCTGCTGTTATTGCTGTTAAAATCCGGATGATGTTAGGTTATGTTAGACGAAAGGCAGTTCATTGATTATAAATTTTGTTATAATTCTTCGAATGAGATAGCAGTTTACTTCATTTTTAGAGAAATGATGACGTATTTTTCATAAGTAATATTGAGATACGGTGGCTCAAGAGACATGGCGCTCGTTACCAAATGAGGTTACCCATGTTCGAATCCCGGCTGTGGCTAGTTGATATGAAGCCTGCTCTCGGCTTGCTCTGACTACAGTGCTGATATAAAACATTCTAAGTGTTAGACGGATTATTGGTTGGTATTCCCTTGCAACAGGGAAGTTATCATGATTTTTCTCTCCAATTAAGGCAAATGCGAGTTGGTTCCCTCACATACTCTTCCATGAAGGCTAGTTTTTCCAATGCTTGATCAAGGAGGTTTCTTTGTCTTTCGGTTTGGGTTCAAAATTAGTAGGTTCCGAAGTTGATAAGTGACAGTCATTTACTTAGAATCGGGTCGCAGCTGTACAACAGCGGTCGTAAAATTAAAAAAAATAAAAAATGTAATTTTTTAAAAATGAACTGAAATAACGGAGGGGAAAGTGGCATTTGAAAATATTTTATATCAAACAAATCATCTCCATTCTGTCCAAATCCACTGCACAAAAATTTGTATTTTCTAAGAAACTCAACACACTATAAAAGAATGTAATTTAGTACCTACATATATTAAAATTTAAGAAATTGCATGCAAAGTAAACAAATGTCATAAACTTAAAAAATTTAAAGTAGAACCTTTCTCCTAAAAATTTTAATTATCTTAAAATTACTATTTCGAGCATATTTTCATTAAGTTTTTAAGGAGGATGCAGAGTGATTTTTATTAAGTAGTAGCTTGACCCACCCATTGAAGTATCAACTTACCTCTTAGTATATGAACTGAAAAATAAAACTGAAGTCTAAATGGAATTATTCCAGCATTTATTTTATTTATCTATATTCGAGTTTGCATAATCATTTAGATATTCAATTTTTATGAAGAAAAAATGTGCTTCAAAGATATTCTCTCTGCTATAATCAAATGCAAGAACACTTTTTAGTATTTATTCACAATATGATTGTACTTAAGTTGTGTAAAATTAAAAAGATATTTTGATGCGTTGCACAGTTGTTACACTTGTAAATAAAAAGAAAGGCCATCAATTATTATTACTATTTTATTAAAACTGTTTAATTAAATAAAATATATCCATGTTTAATCTTATTCTTAGGGCAATTTATTCCGCTTCCTCCAGGTAAAAAATTTCCTTAATTTTTGTAAAACTAAATTTACATTTTCTATAGAAATGATAATGTAAAAAATATAAAAGTATTTATAATCTTATGGCGTCATCAAAGACTCATCGCATAGAACGTCACACAGAACGTCATCTTCATTAAAATGCTTCGCGGCTGGAAGAAGCCGATCTCTCAAGATGCAAATCAGCTTTTCCAGACGGCGAGCGCCTACACTCAAGGAGGATAAAAAGCAGCTCAACGTCGATCAGAATGCAACTTCTACTTCAGCTCTCACCCAGAGATGTGTGCTGGACCTAAGCTGCCGAGTCCCGATGCACCGATGTCTTTCTACTTACTGCGATGATGGACTTTATTTTGTAAAACGCTTTTTAGAATTTTAGTCGTTTATGAAAGAAATAAACAGAGTTATAGTTATCAAACGTTCTGGTATCTTCTAAGCACTTCCAAACACTAAAGATGGTGACCCCAGGAGTAGAACTAATTTGAATAGAGTCTTGCAAGATTCAAGAAATTTCCGCACGTAAGTTCCTTATTTTTGCTCATAAAAGGTCTTTCTGATTGCCCTCTGCCGTACTAGGAATATTCTATGCCTTTTTTTGCATTCTTTTCTACAATGCCTACTGATAGTGAAATCATGCGTGTGGCTGTTAAAACACCTCCTGTTTGGCGGGTTAATATAGAGCTGTGGTTTAGTAATATTGAGTCCCAATTAGAAATTGCGACCATTACTGCGGATGGTACAAAATTTCACTACGTTGTTTCTGCTTTGGGCAGTGAGCTTTCGTCTCTTGGCTCTGACATAATTAAAAACCCTCCTGCTAAAGATGCCAACGTAGCTCTCAAAAAACGTCTAATCGATCAGTTTTCCGATTCTGAAAGTGCGCGTATTATCTGATATGTCTTTATTATCTGATATGTCGTTGGGTGATCTGAGACCGTGTCGACTTTTACACAAAATGACGCAATTGTCCGCTACTAAAGTTTCAGATGAAGTACTTAAAATGCTCTGGCTTCAACGCTTACCATTAAACATTCAACAAATTTTATCAGTCAGTTCGGATAAGTTAGAAAGTCTGGCTGCAATAGCCGACAAAATCTCTGAAATTACTAATATCACCCTTACCGTTTCCGCAATACAAGATGACTTTGATAGAATTAGTAAACTAGAAGCAACTGTTGCCGAACTGAATAAAACCATAAAGAGACTTTCATCATTTAGGTCAAAATCTCCCAGAAATAGACAGCGAAGCAAGTCTCCTGCCAGAAAACAACAGTATTCTACATGCTGGTACCATTTTAAATTCGGAAATAAAGCGCTGAAATGCAAGCAGCCATGCAGTTTTCAGGAAAACTAGCTTGATCGCAAGTTTCGGCGACGGCTGCTGCGAGTAATGATCGTAGTCGCTTATTTATTAAAGATCAAAATTCCGGTACGAAATTTCTGGTAGATAGCGGATTAACAGTTTCGGTTTATCCCGTTCAGCTTCCAGCAAAACATCTTGATAAAAATATCCAATTACTTGCTGCTAACGGCTCGAAAATTTCCACTTATGGGAAAAGGATGCTTACATTAGACTTGGGGTTTCTGCGAACTTTTCGGTGGACCTTCATTCTGGCTGATGTGTCACGGCCGACTTTAGGTGCGGATTTTCTTGAACGATTCGAACTCATTCTGGATATTAAAAATCGTCAGCTAATCGATAACACATCTGCAAAGTACATTCGTGGTTTTTACACCTCTCAGCCGAGTAATAGCATTACCGCAATAGTTAAAAATTCAGTGTATCATGAACTTTTATTTAAATTTCCGAATTTGACAAATCCTTCAGTTAATTTCGTAGTTAAAGATCATGGAACTACGCACTGTATTATCACGAAAGGTCCTCTCTGTTCCCGAGCTCGTAAGTTGCCGCCTCATAAATTGGTTGCTGTTAAAGAGCAATTTCAGGAGACGGTCGACCAGAGAATTGCCGCCCTTCCAGCAGCCCTTGGAGCAGCCCCATACATCTGGTGCCAAAAGGGAAGAATAATTGGCGTATTTGTGGGGATTACCGCCGGCTCAACGGCTCCACGGAGCCGGACAGATATCCAATACCACACATTCAGGATTTTACTTCCGAATTACACGGAAAAGCAATTTCTACAAAACTGGATCTAAAACGCGCTTATCACCAGATACCTGTTGAATCTAGTGATATTCCAAAAACTGCTTTAATCACCCCAATAGGGTTGTTTGAATTTAAGTATATGACTTTCGGATTAAGGAATGCGGCCCAAACTTTTCAACGGTTTATTGATGAAGCATTAAGAGGTTCAAAATGTTTCGCATACCTGGACGATTTACTTATCGCGTCAACGGATTTTAAAATACATTTATCGGACTTGGAGGCCATTTTCACCAGTTTAAATACTAAAGGACTAGTTTTAAATTTGGATAAATGCATATTTGGTGTAAAAGAACTTACTTTTTTGGGATGTCAAGTTTCGAAAGATGGAATCAAACCAGATCCCGACAAAGTTGCGGTACTTAGCAACTATCCAAAACCAAGCAAAGTTCACGCCTTTCGACGGTTTCTAGTAATTGTCAACTTCTATCGCAGATTTATTCCCAAAGCTGCAATTCAACAAATGACACTTTACGATCTAACTAAGGGCAGGAAGAAGAATGACTTCACCCCTTTAAAATGGACTGATGAATCTGATAAAGCTTTCAATATTTGCAATCAATCAATCGCAAACGCTACACTTTTAGCACATCCACATCCTAATGCTGAAATTTCTCTTTCAGTTGATGCTTCAGACTTTGGCATAGGAGCTGTATAACAACAGCATATAGCTGATAGGACTGAGCCACTTGTGTTTTTTTCTCGTCGTTTAGCACCTGCTGAAAGTAAATACAGTACTTACGACCGAGAATTGCTTGCAATTTATAATGCCATTAAAAATTTCCATTATGCACTGGAGTGTAGGTACTTCACAGTTTGTACAGACCATAAGCCTTTAATTTTCGCTTTTAACCAGAAACACGAAAAAATCTCTCCCCGTCAACTCAGGCACTTAGATTTTATTAGTCAATATACTACTGATATTAAATTTATTTCAATCAGCGATAACGTTGTCGCAGATGCATTCTCTCGTACAGAGGTAATAGATTTACCTAATACGATAGATGACGCAGCAATGGCGGAGGAGCAATCAAAAGACGCTGAGCTGAAGGAATTACAATCTAACCCTTCTTTGACGATCAAGCCGATCGTTTTTAGCTCAAGCGATCTACCGCTATACGCCCGTATGTTCCGGAGAGCTTCAGACACCTTGTGCTGAAGTCAATACATAGCTTGTCTCATTCAGGCCCCAGACCGACTACTCACGCTGTTAAACAGCGATACAATTGGCGATCTCTAAAGAAAGACTGTGCGGAATGGTGCAAGAAATGTTTGGATTGCCAGCGATCAAAAATATCACGACACACCAAAACCCCTCTTGGTCAATTTCTAACTGCGGTCGACAGATTTCGACACGTCCACTTGGACATTGTGGGACCACTTTCCCCATCGCAGGGATACACTTACATCCTAACGTGTATCGATCGCCTGATGCTATTCCCCTGAAAGATCTGTCCGCCGAAAGTGTTGCTAACGCTTTCTTTTCAGGATGGGTTGCTCGGTTCGGTGTGCCAGAGATTATCACGACTGACCAAGGTCGTAACTTTGAAAGTAATTTATTTTTAGCGCTTTCGAAGTCTCTGGGTACCAAACGTAATAGAACCACAGCTTACCACCCATCTGCAAATGGCTTGATCGAACGCTTTCACCGGCAGTTAAAGGGAGCTCTCAGGTGTAGTCTCGCCGGCACTGAAAGATGGATAGAGAAATTGCCAATCGTCTTCCTGGGAATACGAACTGCCTTAAAGGAAGATCTTAGCAACTCAACAGCAGAGCTGGTATACGGCTGTAATCATCCCCAGCCTGGCGAATTTTTTTCTTCTATATCAGGTACGAAGTCTCCACAGCAACTGCTACTATCTTTGAAGGAGCACTTCCGGTAGATTCGACCAACACCTACGTCGCGTCATGGGTCAACGGAGACATTTGTCCATGAATTCCTGAAAGACACTTCGCATGTCTTCATCCGAGACGATGCTGTCCGTCGTCTATTCCAGTCTCCTTACCTTGGTCCTTATCCGGATATCGAACGCAAGCCAAAGTTTTTTCAAGTCCAGATCGGAACTCAGAAGAGATGGATCTCAACTGATAGACTTAAGCCTGTCCATTCTTTTTCAGAGATTAGAGAGGCTCCAGTCATCCCGCCGCCGATACATCCCGTGAAGCCTGCTCTTAAGACGTCCACAACAACTCGGTCTGGTCGACACGTCCGTTTCCGGATTCCCGTGCCTCAGCGTTCTGGACAGGTGGGGGAGTCCTGTGTCCGTCATCTTCATTAAAGTGCAACGCGGCGGGAAGAAGCCGATCTCTCAAGATGCAAATCAGCTTTCCCGGACGGCGCGCACCTACACTCAAGGAGGATAAAAAGCAACTCAGCGTCGATCAGAATGCCACTTCGACTTCAGCTCTCACCCGGAGATGTGTGCTGGACCTAAGCTGCCGAGTCCCGATATACTGATGTCTTTCTACTTACTTTCATGATGGACTTTATTTTGTAAAACGCTTTTTAGAATTTTAGTTGTTTATGAAAGAATTAAACAGAGTTATAGTTATCAAACGTTCTGATACCTTCTAAGTACTTCCAAACACTAAAATCTTTTTTTCAAGTTTTAATCCGTTTCCTCCAGGTATCAGTTTGCTTAATTTTTGAAAAAATAAACATACATTTTTTCTATAAAATTGACATAAATCAGTTTAATTAGATAGAAATAGAATAAAATATGATTTATTATCAAGTGTTTCTAATCTTATTTTTAGATTTTAACCCATTTCAATCATCAGGTAACAAGATTATTTTTACTTTAAAAACTTATTGATCTGTTTATATAATTGACTAAATAATAGCAAGAACTTATTTTCTTAACCATCAACACGAAACGAAGAAATTTTTCTATCTATAGAAGTATTTTAATTCAACAATTTATTTTCGAATGAATTTAAAGTATATTCTTCCAGTTTACGCACAAGTTTTTGTTTTTTAGGATTTCTCAACCCAGCTGCTCAAGCTCCTCAAGGTAAAATTAACTGGAAATGTTTCATAAATAGCATAATATCTCTAACTTTAGCATCTCAACCCTAGTAAAGAAATCTATTAGTTTAAAAAATAAAATGATTTATAAGTACCCATATATTTTTTTAACTGTCATATTATTGGTAATATAATAATACATTTATTTAAAGCCATAGTTATTCAATATTAATATCAATATTTTCGATATCATTATCGCTTTTATTATTATTATTACTTTAGTACTGCTAATATTGTTAATATATAATATTCAAAATTTGAATTTAGTTTCTCATTTTCATCGTAAGTATACATATTTTTTTCAAACTTTTAAAGACTGTGCCCTATTTTCCAAAAGTTTTTTGACACCCCTACTGTATTCCTAGTTGTGTAATAATACTAATGTAGTCTGAAAATATGGTAGAAATTTACAATTTCTAAGAAATAGTTAATCATTTCGAAAAATATAATTTTAAGGAGTGGTTGGGAATTTTTTTTCTAGGCAGCTTAAAATTATAGATAGCAGTTGAGAGTGAAATTTTATTTTTCGCATATGTATGTTTATTCGGTATTATTCTTTGTAATATGAATCTTTATAATTATAAAAATAAATTAAAAACTATTAAATAAACAAAGAAAAAAATTTCAGCTTTTGACTCAAAAACTGCACAAAATATATTTTGGGAAGACTACTTATTATTATTGTGATTGAATTTGCTTGAAAAAAATTAAATCATATATTAATATGTTTAGTTTCTGCATGAATTTTTATCCTATTGCAGCATTGTATTCGATTATTTGTCTCCATTAGTTTGATGTATAAACAGTAGAAATAAAATATTATTTGACCATGAAACAATGAAAATTTTTTATGTAATATTATTTAAAAGAAGAAATTCTATTATTCATTTTGAAATGAAATAATCGATAATCAGATATATTATGAGAAATTGGTTATGGAAGTACTAAAGCAAGCTATCATTTCACGATGAAGAATTTTCTTAAACTTTACATGAATTTTTTTATAAATAATAAGAAGACATTTTAAAATCATCATAAAATTTAACACTTATTCAATATATCTTTAATTCATTATTTTTCATTTATGCCTATATTTTTATGAGTATATATTCAAAAATGTTTAAACTTCTGGAAACATATGTACTTTAGATATTCTATGCGTACTCTATTTTTTTTAGACTTTTTAATTGTTTTTCAGAAATATTTTACCCAGATGAACATGGCGGTAAGTGTCTTTTACTTAATCGTACTGTAGATGGTAGTCAATAGTGTTCAAGGTTACATTCAACGAAATGAATGTCAGACGAAGTAAGTTATCCGGCTGCGGTCTTATCGTAACGAAATTGTTTCCAGTAAAACAGCGAAGTCAAGCATCACTGGCTGTGGTCAGTAAGCGGGTAGAGCACACTTTGATTATCCTACCTAGAGGCCGAGAGTGCGTGGTATCGTCCTCGTTAAACTGTTCTACCATAAAGTACTAGGTCATTGTGCGCGAAGGCAGTTGGGCTATTTAAGCAAAGGAGCAATCCCTTCTGCTGATTATAGAGATTCTGAGGAGATGTCTTAGGATTATTATCATATTTGCCCGGTGTCTGCGTATTTCTTGGTCCTCGGACTGGGGTTGGTTCTGTCAAGGAGATGAGGCATCTTACATTTGGCGTATGGGTCCATAGGACTGGGTCGCTGTATTAAATTCCTTTGTATTATTCTTAGGGATGTATCCCAGAACGTCGCGAATAGCCCATTGAGCATTTCTAGAGCGACGTAATAAAATTCCTACCTACCTAATTTTAAGTGACTTTTTTAAAGTAAATGAGAAAGTGTGCATTGGCTTTAATTTAAATTTGACGATTTCATTCAGACAAAATATTAAGTTTTCGTCTATCTGAGCCATTTTATAAATATATGAGTATAAAACTTTTTATCCCTTCTGTATTTAGATTTAATTTATACAATAAAAGAATGATTTTAAATTTTATATAACTACGCTAATTACATGGAATTATAATGTCTCTAAAAATATTTATTTAAATACCTTATACCATTTTTAATCAAATGAATTGAATTTAAAGAAATTCTAGTAATGTTTTTTTATCGAAAAAAGGAATAGTAGAATTCCTTAAAAAAAATGATAAAAATTAATGGATATCTAACTAAATAAATAACTTAACTATGTAAAAATCATTGGGATAATTGTATGTTATAATTATTAATAAATTTATTAAAAATTATTTGTTAACTTAAATTATATTTTTATTGAGTGCAAATGCAATTCTGTCGAATACATGGCTCAAAATCTTTTAATGTTTAGTAAGTAAATTTTTAAAATAAATAAAAAAAAAAGAATTAAAAAATTAAGGAAGGAGATGGTAAATTGTAGAAACTTGAAATGGCTTTAATAAATTCTCTAAAATTCTCTGTATATAAATTTTTAACAAAAAAATTCTCCTTCATTATTATAAACTTTGAAATACCCTGTATAATATTACCGTACACACGCCCAGTTTCGGCTCAATGCAGGGTAACTGAAAAATCAAATTCGTTTTCATACTTCAGTTAGAACGTGCTATGAAATGATTCCATCATCCTCTACTTACGTTTGTATTTTCATATTTTGTAATCTTTCAAACTTTTTACAAAAATATTTCAAATCCTTTTTTAAAGATACCGGTAAGTATGAATACTTGAATTCACTATTCCCTTCATAAATTATATTTTTATTTTTCCCGCATTTTTCCTAAATTTTATTTTCTATTTTTTTTCTTATTATGTTTTATTTTGTTAAATTTGTTCTATTTTTGTTTCAAGTTTTTTGGTGCTTTTCATACCACTGCATTGATGTATTTTGTTTTGACTATATTAATACAATATTAGGAAGCACTCTTTTTTGCAGATATTTTTGTGTGAGTTGACGACGAGATTATACCTTTGACTTACTTCGTTATCCAACTTTTTTACTTTTTTAAATTTTTGTTAAATATTTACATAATTTTAAAAATATTTTATTTTAATGATTTTTTCTTCTTTTCTTTTAAAAAATCTTTGCATATTTTCCATCATGTTTTCTATTAACAACAATGCACAAACACAAAGTAAGTTCTTTCTATCGTAATTGGTGCTAAATTTTCATGATTATCTTAAACTTTAAAATTTTACAGGTGACTTCGACCCAGCGAAAGGTATGTACATATTTTTCTTAAAAAATTTTAACTATATAAATATATATGTAAATATGTATTTGTAAAATATATATATAATACTTCAATTTGCTAAAATATAACCAACCTTTCAACTGCCTACTTTCGGACAAGTAATTGAATTTATAGTTTCCATACGACATCATAATTCTTTACTTAACACTATAAATATTTTAAAAATATTTCTACCGTTTTATAAGAAAAATTGACTATATAGCAAAAGATAAAATTCTTACTGAAATTCAATTAAAAATTTCTGAAATTTGAATAGCAAGTCAAAGGGAAAATTGATGTATTCTTTGTGCTATTTCGTCTGAAGTGAATAAAGTACAAATGAAGTACAAAACTATACATCCTATATTTACAGTTCTATAAGCAAGATCCTCCTTCAATATTAAAGCATTTTTTAATGCTTAGACACTGAGGAAGAACTAATATTAGATCCGAAAGTATAGTGTGTTTATTTCTAAATATTATTTGTGTATTCGCAATTGGTTCTTCTTCAGTTTTAGAAACAAATTTACTTTATTTGTTTGACTGTTTTGACTAAGCTGTATTAATCGTTTTTTTTAAATATTAGTCATGAATATCTCAAATAAATCTTTATTTTAATGAAAGAGTTAAGTAAAAATACAGATGATGCTCATTGCTAGAAACATTTACCATTACAAAAATGAAAAAAAATATTACAATATTTTATTTAAGAATAAATTCATTGTTTAAGCAACAGCGTTTCTCCTTTACCCTACATTTAAACTTTCGGAACTTTTTGAAATCTGTACCATCTCATTAACACTTCGGAACTCGAATATTGTCTTCGGTCTTCACATTCTATCACTTAATCTTAATGATTCGAAAGGTTGATTTTAAATATGGTAATTAATGCGTGTAGACGATATTTAAATTACGAATTCAAAAGCAAAAACATACTTTATTTTAATAAAGAAAAATTTTTTTTCAACGGATATAAATTTGGCTATTTTTGCATAAAATTTATAAAAAAAGTAATTTTTGTTAAAGTAAATTATTTATGTTGAAAACTTGGATTTGAATAATTGTTTAAATTACTGCTTTTATTATTATTCTTGCTTTACTTAGACGTTCTTAAATCCTTGCGTCCACGTAAGTATCATTTTTAATCACTTTTTTTTAAATATCTTAGCATAAATTTAATATCCTCATGTAAAGAAAATTCATAGCATTCAAAATAGTTTTATAATTTGTGTTTACTTTTCGAACGTACTCATCGCAAAATGCATAGATTTTATTGCATTTTTGCATTTACAATTACAAAAATTAGGTTTAGCTTTCACGAGACTTAATGTTGTGAATACAATTTCGTTAAATAAACAATTGTTAAATAGCTATATTCATGGCTCTAATCTTTTAAAGGTGACGATTAAAGATAAAACAAATGTGAAATAATATCTAACTCGATGCCAAAATTAAAATACTTTTCAAGAATAAAAAATTAGAATAAAATTATAAATTATTTCAAGATAAATTTCGCTTCTTTTATACAGATTTATTACCATATATAACCCTTAATATTAAAGATATTTCGCTAGTTACCTACCTTTTTTAGGTTATTGTTTCTTGAAGAATTGCTTGAATTTTGTGATGAGTAAACTTACGGACAAAATATTTTTGAATATTTTTTCATGGATTTTCTAGAATGTACATAGATTTAGCTCCATATCATATGAACTGTTTGCAGCGATTAATTAAGTATTATTTGTCTTAGAATGAATTTTTTAATAGAAGACTTTTAGAGCTGAGTCTTCTTTCACATTCCAAAAATTTATTGTAGTGTGAGTCCTAAAATTAAAAATCACTAATATAGCTACGTTACGCATTACAAATGTATCTTATAATCGCTAGGGGACAAACAAATTTAAATATATAATTTAGCACTTGTATTCTAATTATTGTTCAAAATGCAAAATGTTGAATGTGTTAAGTCGAAACAGATTATTTTTACCTTATTTGATTTTGATCTTGCAGCAGCAGTAACTCCTTTTCATGTAATTAATGGTAAGAATAGTTTGTATTTATTATTTTATTTTATATAACAGAAATATGTGATAGTTCTTTTAATTTTCATTTTTGTTTTAAGATTAAAGTAAAATTTCATTGTACCCTATTTTGATTTAATTATTTTTACAAAAATTAGTTTTTGAAATATTTTTTATTTGATTTAAAAGCGTGACTAACAAATAGAAAATGAATTAGTTATAAATATATATAAATAATCCCGTTTAGAAAAATATTTACTTTATTACAATTAATCGTTATAAAGACTTTTATCTGCAAAATATTTTTATTGATGGATGTGTAGTAATCATCTAAACGATTGTTATAAAATCTTCAGCAGCATAATTGTGGTTGTATTTAAAAATTAGAATAGAAATTCATAAATATATATAAGAGTGCTTTGTTTCAAAAAGTAAATTTATTTAATGCTAGTGGAATGTTTTTATTCAGATAGTAGTTTAATGTGTGGTATAATAAGTTAACCTCTTATTTTTTTACTTTTTGATATGTTTATGAAATATCTTAGAAGATAACGTCACTCATTTTTTCAGGATATTTTTCTGCTTCAAATGGTACGTGCTATAACAACTTATGTTAGATTTGCTGAACTATCATTATTTTATGTAACAGTTTATTATGTAAATTATAATAGACTTAGGTCAAGTCTCTGATAGATTGCAGTTGTTAATAATCTATATAAACGTACTAAGAATAGAAACTCAAGGAATGGAGAAGAATTTTATGGAATAGAGAGTTAAATTAAATTAGCAAAATTTACAACAATTATCGATAATATGTAAAACATTTAAGAATTTATATGCACAGAAAATATGCTCTGTTTACACTAGTATTGATTAATTCTACAATAAAATTACGTTTACGTATTGCCCCTTTTTTGTTATGGGTTTCAAAAATCATTCCTTAAACGGTCTTTTATTTCAGAATTAGTAAGAAATTACGTTAATTTTTATAGGATATCGGTTTTGCAAATAGTTTCTAAATACAATTCGATATAGTTTTCTGAATTGATCGAATTTTTTTTTTATATTAAAGTACAATTTAAATTTATAGTCACAGCTTAAAACCTAAATTGTAATCTTATTAACATGTCTTAAAAATGCATAGTGAGTATTATAGCAAAATTTAAAAATTAATTATCATTTATTTCTTCTTTTCTTTACGCTTTTTTCTATTTTAATCAATTTATCCCTTACCCCATTATTTCATTGCCATATTACCCATTTGTCCATTATCACACTATCCATTACTAAATTATCGCTTTATCCATAAACATTTTTCCCACTTTATTCCACTAGATCCTTTTACATGTCTTCCAATGAAATAAATTTCTTTCCGGATTAATTTTTTGCAATATTTAATTAGATGTATGTTAATGTATACTGTATAAGTTTGAAAATTATTAATGTTTTATTAAATATTGAATCTACGTTGTTTGTGGTTTAATAATACCATTTCCATTACTTTTTACCATTTCTTTTTTATACGGGCTCCTGGTAGTCCTCTCCCTTGCCTTGACCTTTCTGACACTCCTGGTCTATATACATAAAATTGTTTGTTTGTACGTATGTCTTTGAGTCCTTTATAGCCACCTGAACCATCTAACTGAATGGAACGAAGGTTGGCATACAGATAAGTCGAGCATGAGAAAGTCCACTGTTGTATTTAAACTTTCTATGACAAACCATTCAATCGTGATAATCCAAAAACGAAGTGGAATTTTCCGATTGATTAAGCGTTATCCATTGTTTTGATTTTAACTACACACGATTCAATTTTCCAAGTATTTTACATATAAGATCAGTAATATTTGCTAGATTTATAGCAATAATTCATAGAATAAAAATTTTATTGCCCGTACTTTAATATAAATTTTTTTTGTTCGCTGTGTCAAATAAATTCAATAAACATTAACGTTGTAGTTTTCGTGGGCTACGTCATCTGAATAATATTCTTTTATTTCAATTATAATTATGAAGTTATGAGATGACGTGTTAATTTTGTGCATAACAATTTTTTAAAACGTGTTTCAATGAAAGTAAATGATTTGAAACCCATGCTAATTGAAATTAAACAAAACGTTAGCTATAAAGTCAAGGACAAATTTAATGGAGAAAGGATACGATTTCGGTCGGTAAGTATTTGGTGATTATTAAAACTGCATCAATACTAATCAGTTTTAATACCAATACTGTTGAAATAACTGTTTTACTGTCACTTCAATGGAATATATACCGGAGAAAATTACTTAATAGAGAAAACTACTATAATTTTGACTATCATGACTTGGCCATGAGAATTATCACGTAAAGTACAGTTCATCTCAATATGAAGAGATGATTTATATGAAGAGAGAGAGAGAATAATGTTTAAATGCTTTTTAAAAATACACATTAAATTAATGAACGAGTAACAATGTTAAATTTTTTCTTTCACAAACAGCTTTAGAATTTCTTCCAATGTAACGTGCTCTTATACGTATTGCTCCATCGTAACAATTTTCAGATATTCTCAAACATAACAATGGTACCTTTGCTTAATATTATATAAAATTCAACTTAACATAATTATTATCATATGTAATTTTAATTAGAATTGCTATTACCATATGTAATTACAATTTAAACATTACCATAATTAATTTGACTTAACAACTTAGGCTCTGGGGAAAGAAAAGAATCATTATTCTTTCAGCAGGCTTACTTTTGAAACAAAAATCATAATTATTCTTGCATAATTATCATTTTCATGTAAAATTCAAGTTTTTGCCTCCCTCAGAATAATAAAGCCTGCTGACTAACAGAAGCTCACATTTTTCATATTTTGGAAAACGTTGGTTGTCTTTCCACACTAATTAAAACATATTTTAAAAGAAAGAGATAAACAATATATAAAAAAAATCCTTTTCAGATTTATTTTTTTCTCTCTACATTATAATTAAACTTAAATTTTTTATTACAGGGTATTACTAGAAAAAGAAAATTACTTTTCAAGTTCCATGTTTACAACTGAGCTGAACAGAATCAGGAACAATTAACCCATGTCTTCATGAATAGTTCAATATCTTTTTCAATATTGTATATTATTTTAAAATGACATTAAAGTAATATATGTATTAAAATGCTTAATGTCTTAGTTTTTTTAAAGCGTATTTCCAAAATATGCAATGGTTTACATAGATGTCAAAGATAGCCTAGCTAAAATATATAAAAAAAATATATATATACGCATGCTACTATATACTTAAAAAAAAACTTGGATTTTAGAACTGGAGTCAAATGCATTACATAATTACTGTATGAAATTGTGGTGTAACCGAAATAGAAAAAGCAAGATATGTGTATTTTTAATAAATAATTATGGAGCCTTCGACTGTTAGATTTGTAATTAAAGAGAAAATACTCTCTTAAAATGAGCGAGTGAAAATAACTCAACTTGAGTGCTATTTAACTCTTTTATCTAGATAAAACCGGCCTTCTCATCTTGAGTTAAAATCACTCAAGTGAAAGAGTTATATGGAAATAGCTCAATTTGAGTGAAAAAAAGTTCACTCAAAATTGAGTTATTTTCACTCGAGTTTAAGTGATTTTCAGTATTACCTGAGTGGATCGTTTTCACTCAAACTTGAGTGATTTTAACTCGTGTTTTTAGCGATTTTCAGTATTTCGGTTTGTAAATTGCCTCAAAATTTTTACTGTTAATATACAAAATGTTTGTATTTAGTGGTGCCATCTATCGTAAGCGATAGAAAATATTATAGTTTTTGTTTAAAAAAAAGTTCCTCTTGACAGCTCGAATTTTTTTAATCATAACTTTTGTTGAATTTAAATATCGAATTAGATAGCATAGCACTTGTGAAAGTTTCCGCTGTGAGCATATCGACACTGTGTATCCTGGGATTCGAACTCGCTTCCCGTCTGTCGTGAGATTGACCGATTAACCCTCTCGGCTACAGTCCTGTGTCATGACGGCTACAAAGAACTAATTACTTTCCTGAGCTGGGTCTTGTTGGCGAGGATTAAGTTTTTATTTGTTGGATCAAATAAGGTGAAAGCACAGTTAAAATTTTTTTTCAGAGTTAACAGCTTGAATAGCAGCATTTTATGATTATCCGATTGATTTCATTGTATATGGTAAAACAACATATAAATGAATTATTACTTAAGAGTTTTTTTTTAATGAAAAATTCCTAGCCATTGTAGATTTGAGTCTTTTTTTTCTTTCCCCTAAGTTTTGTCATTATTCTTTTAAGTTTAATTTTTAAAAGTAAGGAGCGCTAGACGAATTTTTAAAGTAAGCAGTTTTATAAATATTATGTTCATTTAGGTTCAATTGAGAATACTACGAGTTATTTTTTTTTCGAACAAATTTATTCGTTTAATTTATAAAGCTTTATTTCCAAGCAATAAAAATGGTATATTGTTGTAAATAGTCTACATTTTTTAAGACAAATTTCTGAAACTAAGTGAAATTAATAAATTTTTGAAGAAGACGTTTGAAGCTAAAAAATCTGGACTAAATACCCTTTTTCAAACTCAATTTTGCAAACTCTTTTGATCCAAATTTGTTTAAAATCCAAACTATATATTTGTCTTGATTAAAAAAAAATAAGTATAATTTTTGTTCTGCAATAATCCTAGCTTAGTATGAATTCGAAAAAAAAATTAACTAATTAACATTATCTACTTGACTTTACTTAAATATTGTTTTTACCATAAACTTTGCTCAATCATACTTTTCTTAAGTCAAAAATAAATAAATAATAAAAATTAATAAAAACTACATTTTTAATAAAATTACTAAAATACAGAAATATTTAAATACCTAATTTCAGGCATATTTTAAACTAATTAAATTGTATCGCTTCTGAATTATAAATAATTACAAATAAATCAAGTATGTATTTTATGAATTTTAACTATTATGAATATAGATAATGTACGTTATTTCCGTTATCTATATGTAAGCTTCGCATAAGTTTAATTTTATTACAGCAGAGAATAGTTTAACTTTCATATAAAAAGGTGGCAACATTCAGATATGTAAATAGAACGCTTCGCAAAAACATATATTTCGCTGTTATTATTTTTCATTAAATACTTTTATAAAATATCTCTTCGCTTATTTACTGTATTGCATATTAATTAAATTCCTTGTCATTCAACTTTATCTTATGTGGCGCAGCCGTCTTTTTAAAAAAGAACCTTTTTACATTTTCTTCTTTGACCATCGAACTTCTTCTATCGCTACATTTTAAATACTTTCCATGAAATTTTGACTGCCAACGAAGGAAAAAAAGAATTCATCATTGGCTTCAACTCGCCCAGGAAAACCTATTTTGACAAAAAATAACATTTAACCGAAGAAAATTTCAAAATTGGATTCCATTACATGCTGATTTCTTCTCGCCGAACAGACATCGCCAAAACAGATTCGCTGCGCTTTTCTCGCCAAGATGTCAACAGACGTGAATTCTGTTTGGAATGCCTTGAATGTGGAACGACTGACTTATTTAACAGTCACCCAGTTAAAATCAGACTTGCGTTTAAGAAATCTTTCGCCCAATGGAAATAAAAATGACTTAATATCGCGTATAGTTAATGATAATATAAAAAGAACAGATGATAGAACATTAGATGAACTTTTAACTCTTCGCATGCAATCGCCAAATAATGACAACAATACACAATATTCCGAAGAAAATTGCTTCGATAACTCAGAATTATTGACTAAAATTGATTTACTTCAGAAACGAGAGGAATTTTTAAGCAGTCAACATATTCGTCAACTCGCCCCATCACCTCCTCTCTCTCAAACTGATTCTAATATTGCAGCGATTCTCGCTACATTTATGGAGACTCAAAAACAATTACTGGACAGACTAGTAAGTCAACCAAATATCATTCAAATTGCATCCACTAATGATACCGCAAATTCCATTTCAATATTTAAAGGAGATGCTATTGATAATGCTTCTGAATGGATAAAAGAAGTAGATAGAATTGCGACACTAGCTAATTGGTCAGACGATCTTAAGTTAACTAATGCTATTTCTCGCCTCGCTGGATCTCCAAAAAATTGGCAAATGACACGAGGTAAAATTTATAATGACTGGACTGAATGGAAAACTGCCCTCGCTGCCTGATTTGAAAGGCGTATTACAATGCAAGAATTTTTGGCTCATCAGATTGCTCGTAAATTAAAAATTAATGAAAGTTTAGTTGATTATATTTATGCTAAGGATGCTCTTCTTGAAAAAGCTCCGTTTACTATACCACAAGCTGATCGCATTTCTATGATAATTGGTGATATTACAGAAGAAAAATGGCAGATTGCATTAGCTACACAGAATTCCAATACTGTCGAAGAATTATTTGACAGAGCTGTCGCACTTGATGCAATTCGAAGTTTCAAACAAGAAAATATGTCACGCCAATCAGCTAACAATTTAATTTCAGTACCTAAAAATCAGTCAAAACATTTCATTTCGCACTTTGAACAAAGACGTAAATATAACCCTGTTACTGACGATGTTCAAGATATTACTTACTGGCGATGCGGAGAAAAAGGTCAAAGGTCCTCCTCAACGAAATTTACCTACAACTCAATCACGAAATTCTTCACGATCCGTTCAAGAATCCCACAACAAACCGAGAACTCAGCTCCCGTCGACTAGACACTCACTTAGTTCCAGTAATAATGAACCACGCAGCTCCACCAGTTCAAATTATCCAAATTTACGTCGCAACACAAATCGCAACATTCCTCCCACAAGATCTGAGCCTGCGAATGAAAATGATCATTCTATAAACTGTATTAAAACTCAAACAAATAAGCGTGCCTTAATACCTGCTACTATTGACAATAATACAGAAATTCAAGCCCTCTGTGATCCGTGTGCAGATATTGCCCCTATTCAATATTCTTGCGTTCCTATTAATGCTGTTATTCACCCATGGACTGATGGACATTTTCAAGTCGTTGACCATTTAATAAACTCTAGTGGCGTTGCGGTCTGAAATGCAAAGTCCGAATTACGAATCTCTGACGTTGGACTACGTCGCTCGCAGCCGATAATTGACGTAAACCTCATACCTGAATGGAGATATGCGTGAAGGGCGAAATCAGCAAAATGCGCACAGTATGTTTTGGATATAACTTGGCCGCATCCTCACAGATTGCTCTCTCTCTCTCTCTCTCCCCGTCGATTCTAGCTAGCAATCCGGCATGTTCTCGCCGGTTATCTTTTCGCAGTTTATTTCTATGCTGCTTCAATGTTAAAGTGGTTAAGTTTTATATATGTTCGAATGTTTTAGTTAAATTTACAAGTTTCCTAAATGTTAATAAAGATAGTTATTTAATTAAACTTAGTGTTATTTATGAAGAAACCTATAACACGTTCTCGGAAACATTTTTATGTGGAACGCTTTCCTAGAGTTATATTTCTTTTTAGAGTTTAAGTGGGGACTCTAACAAAGATACCAAATCAACCCCACAAGTGGTGACCCGGACTTAGAAGTAGTGATATCCTTCTGAATCAAAGAATGTGTGGAATTATGGATTACTATTTTTCTTGAACTTGGTTGGCCTACCTGGTACGCAGTGAGTAGTTACTTCCTGGTTAATGTTTCTCTTTTTCAGAGCTGTGCATGTGCCATTTTTATAGGTTTTAATGTTTCTATACACTAGTGAAATTTAAATTTTAACGTATTGAATTTAATTGAATTCTCATGGACTTGTAAACAATTTGATTTTGAATTCGTAAAGTACAATGTAAAATTGAATTAATGCTTTCGTAAACTATTCATATTTTTTCTTGAATAATGTACTAGTTTTTAATACATTTTCAAAGGCATTTAAATTGTTAACTTGATAACGTAATGGCTGAGAACGAAATAGCCAAAGTTGCATTTCGAGCTCCACCCGTTTGGAAAACCGAAATAAATTTATGGTTTCTTCAAGTGGAATCAAATTTTGTGATGTCGGGAATTGAAAAAGAATTAACAAAATTCCACTGCGTCGTTGCAGCGTTAGATATGGAAGTTCTTTCCTACGTTAAAGATATCGTTGAGGTTCCACCTACAGATAATCCATACACGGTTCTTAAGGAACGTATTGTAAAACGTTTTACACAGTCCGAAAGTTCGCGATTGAGGACTTTGTTACAGGAATTGTATTTAGGTGATAAAAAACCAACACAACTATTACATGAAATGAGATCGTTAGCTGGTAGTCAAATATCTGACGATGTTTTAAAAACATTGTTTATTCAGCGACTCCCTATTAATATTCAGCAAATATTATCAATTAGTAAAGACAAACTTGATGATTTGGCTCAAATCGCGGATAAAATAAACGAAGTTTCGTGTTTCGGTACTTCAAGTACAGAACATAATATTTCTTCCGTTGATTTAAAAGAGTTACAATCTCAAATTTCTGAACTTTCCGAAAAAGTTGAAAAATTGACTTTTCGACAAAAAAGTTACAATGGAAGTAAATTTCGTCAACGGTCTGGTTCAAGGCCTCGTTCGAATTCGAATAATGTCAATAAAACTTCGGAAAAACAGTATTGTTGGTACCATTTTAAATTTGGTAAAAATGCTAAAAAATGCGTCGGTAAATGTTCATACTCGGAAAACTGAATTCCGCTGCTGTTTCGGTGACGACAGATAGTGGGTTAAAGTTCAGTCGCCTCCACATATTTGACCGGAAATTAGGTTTTAATTTTCTAGTTGATACTGGCGCGTCAATTTCAGTTTTTCCACGCGACCCACACATTCATAAGCAACCGACTACGGAGATAGCAATCTACGCTGCGAACGGAACAAAAATAAACACATACGGTTTTCGTAGATTAACGTTAGATTTTGGTTTAAAAAGGCAATTCAAATGGAAGTTTGTTATTGCTGATGTAGTGCGACCTATCTTGGGTGCAGATTTTTTAGAATTTTTTGGTTTATTGGTTGACATAAAAAATCACAAGTTGATTGATAGTACTTCGAGATTTTCAGCTAAGGGTACACGGGTTCGCGGAAAATCGTTAGGTTTAACTACGATTTGCGGAAATACTGAGTATCATAGACTTTTGTCAAAATTTCCCGGTATTACAAATCAATCTTTTCTAAAGAGTTCTAAAAAGCACAATGTTACTCATTCTATCATTACAAAAGGTCCACCGGTTTGTGCAAAGGCTCGTCGTTTAGCCCCAGACAAACTTAAAGCAGCTAAAAAAGAGTTTGATATTCTTATAGAACAGGGTATAGTTTCTCCTTCAAATAGCCCATGGTCTAGTCCCATTCATTTAGTTAAAAAAAAGAATGATGAATGGCGGGTATGCGGTGACTATCGAAAGTTAAATTCGGTCACTTTAGAGGATCGTTATCCCATACCGCATATTCAGGATTTTTCATCTGGCTTAGCTGGTAAAACTATATTTTCAAAAATTGACCTGGTAAAAGCTTACCACCAGATCCCATTAGACGCGGATTCAAAATCTAAAAGTGCGGTAATAACACCTTTTGGTCTTTACGAATACAATTGCATGTGTTTTGGATTATCAAACGCAGCGCAAACTTTTCAAAGGTTTATTGATCAAATTCTACGCGGATTAGATTTTTGTTACGCATATTTAGATGACGTGTTAGTCGCTTCCGCAACTGAAAGTGAGCATATGATGCAATTGGAACAAATTTTCGAGCGGTTGAACTCGTTCGGTATTATTTTAAACGTCGAAAAATGCGTGTTCGGCCAAAAGGAGTTACAATTCTTGGGATTTCTTGTTAATACTCAAGGTATTTCACCTCTACCTGATAAAGTAACTGTTATTCAAAATTTTCCCTTGCCAAAGACTGTTGAGGAATTGCGTCGTTTCTTAGCTATATTAAATTTCTATCATAGATTTTTAAAAAACGCTGCTACTATTCAGGCCCCCCTACATGATCTTTGTAAAACTAAGAAGAAAAGGGATAAAACTCCGATCACTTGGTCAGAGGCAAACATTAAAGCTTTCGACGCTTGTAAAGAATCCGTTGCGAATGCGGTAACATTAGCGCATCCGATAGTGAATGCGGACATTACATTAATGGTAGACGCTTCAGATATTGGCATTGGAGCAGTTTTGCAACAGATTGATAACGATATTGTACAACCATTAGCGTTTTTTTCACGCAAACTTACAACTACGGAACGTAACTATAGTACATATGATCGTGAGTTACTTGCAATTTATAGCTCTGTAAGGCATTTTAAACATATGTTAGAAGGACGAAAATTTTGCGTTTATACTGATCACAAGCCATTGACGTACGCGTTTTGTAAAAATAATGGTAATAACTCGCCTCGACAAGTAAGACACCTCGAATACATTTCTCAATTTACTACAGATATACGTTTCATTTCGGGAAACGAAAATTTAGTGGCAGACACACTTTCCAGAGTTTCTGAAATTCATATATCTGATAATATTAATTATGAGGAAATGGCACGTGCACAGTCTTCTGGGGATGAGTTGCATGAGGCTAGACGATCAGAGGTTTTGAAACTCAAACCTTTCGTATTCACGCCAGATGGTTTAGAACTATGGTGTGACACGTCCACTGGCAAGGTACGCCCTTACGTACCTCAAGCATTTCGAAAAGTAGTTTTCGACAATCTTCATAACTTATCTCATCCAGGAGTGCAGTCAACTGTTGACTTGATCCGACAAAGATTTGTCTGGCATTCCTTAAAAAAAGACGTCTCGGAGTGGACAAAATCCTGCTTGCAGTGTCAGAAGTCTAAGGTTCAACGACACACAAAGTCTGAACCTGGTATTTATCCTCTTCCACGATGTCGTTTCAGTCATGTCCACATAGATATAGTAGGTCCATTACCTCCATCTAAAGGATACAGGTATTGTCTGACATGTGTTGACAGATATAGTCGATGGCCAGAAGCATTTCCAATGCCAGACCAGACAGCAAATACAGTGTCTGAGAATTTCTTTTCTGGGTGGATAGCTCGCTTCGGAGTACCAGATGTAATAGTGTCCGATCAAGGCACACAGTTCGAAGGCAATCAGTTCCAAGAATTGGCTCGATTTCTTGGGTGCGAAAAGAGACGCACCACAGCATATAATCCCGCATCAAACGGAATCGTAGAGCGATTTCACCGGCAACTCAAGAACGCTATCAAATGTCACTCTACTGACCGCTGGAGTGAAGTTCTACCAGTAATTCTTTTGGGCATTCGTTCCAGTTTGAAGCCTGATATCGGCGTTTCAGTAGCAGAGTTAGTCTACGGCTGTTCTTTAAGACTGCCTGGAGAATTTTTTAGATGCCATACAACTGATTTACCACATTATCATGATTTCCTAAAGGTTTTACGGGAATATATGAACAGATTGCGTCCTGCTCCAACATCTCGCCACTGTCACAAAGACATTTTTGTGCATAAGGATTTATTATCGACAAGTCATGTTTTTGTTAGACAAGACTGCGTGCGCAAGCCCTTACAGCAACCATACGATGGACCTTATGAAGTGTTACAGCGTAATGAAAAATTTTATAAGCTCAAAATCAAAGATAAAGAGGTCAACATAGGTATTAACCGCCTAAAACCAGCTTACATTTTGAGTGGAGTTGACAATGCCAGAGAACTCCGTTCAAAACGCACTGTCCATTTTTTATTACCTTAATGCTTGCATATCGTGTTATGGTTGCATGCACAATTTTATGGTTATAACTGCATACATGGTTACTGTTACATTGTTGTAATTGTTTTTTTTCGTCTTTCAGACTGGAGGGGGAGTACCTGTGGCGTTGCGGTCTGAAATGCAAAGTCCGAATTACGAATCTCTGACGTTGGACTACGTCGCTCGCAGCCGATAATTGACGTAAACCTCATACCTGAATGGAGATATGCGTGAAGGGCGAAATCAGCAAAATGCGCACAGTATGTTTTGGATATAACTTGGCCGCATCCTCACAGATTGCTCTCTCTCTCTCTCTCTCCCCGTCGATTCTAGCTAGCAATCCGGCATGTTCTCGCCGGTTATCTTTTCGCAGTTTATTTCTATGCTGCTTCAATGTTAAAGTGGTTAAGTTTTATATATGTTCGAATGTTTTAGTTAAATTTACAAGTTTCCTAAATGTTAATAAAGATAGTTATTTATTTAAACTTAGTGTTATTTATGAAGAAACCTATAACACGTTCTCGGAAACATTTTTATGTGGAACGCTTTCCTAGAGTTATATTTCTTTTTAGAGTTTAAGTGGGGACTCTAACAAAGATACCAAATCAACCCCACACTCTATTGGATGGATTTCTTTAAACATAAAGGTTGGAAACATTGACCATCTAATGACCAAGGTTGGAATTTGCTTCGAACTTTCATTTTCGCTCATTTTGGGATTTGATTGGCTACACCAAGTGCAAGCTAGATGCACTTACGACTCTAATGGTTCACTATGTATTTCTACGCCGTCTGCACTCCATCTATACGAATGTGTTCATTCTTCGAAACCTAGCATTAACTGCATTGCTTCCAGAGAACTCTCAGTACCATCATTAGACGACGTTGTTAAACCAAGTAAACATCCTCCTCAAATTGAGCTTATTCCGAAATCTGCAGGACTATCTGAGCTTCAGCAAACTCAACTTGATGCTATAATTGGACAATTTGCAGACATATTTTATTCCGACGATGACAATATTGGACTATGCCCGTATGTGGAATTCAAAATAGAATTGCAACATGACAAGCCTATTCGTTGTCGTCCATATCGCCTTACAGAACCAGATCGCCAATTTATGAACACTCAAATGGTTGAAATGGTAGAAACAAGGAATTTGTCGTCTTTCTAACTCGCTTTACGCCGTTCTAACTCGCTTTCATCGTTGAGCAGCCCTTCCATGAAAGCACACTAAGACGACTTGTTGTAGACTTCTCACGCACTATCAACTCCATTACCAAGATTGATCCACACCCAATCGACCAGAGGGAAGATGTGATTAAACGAACAGTAGGAAAACGCTTTAATTCTAAAATGGATGTAAAATCCGCATTCAATACCATTCGTATCAGAGAATCTGACGTCTACAAAACTGGTTTTGTAACAGCTGACGGACATTATGAATTTCTTCAAATGCCATTTGGTGTCACTAACGGCCGATCTACGATGACAAGAGCAATAAAATGTGCATACGACCACCTTGCTGAACATAATGTAAATACATATATTGACGACATTTCAACTTCACATGATAATTTTGATTACCACCTTAAAGTTATTTACAATATTTTTCAAGCTACTCGTAAAGCTGGATTCAAGCTAAATCCAGGAAAGTCGCAATTTGCTGTATCAGAAATTTCTCTTTTTGGTCGAATACTTTCCCAAGATGGCGAACGCCCTGATTCAGAACGCACAGCAGCAGTTGAACGTTACTCTACTCTAAAAACAATTCATGAAGTCAGCAGTTTCCTAGGATTTGCCAATCAGTTTAGAAAGCACATTCGAAATTATGCTGTTGCTGCAAAACCGCTCACAAATATTCTTAAAGGATTAGAAAAAAAGACAAGTAATGCGACAATTACTTTAACTGATGACCAACATCGAACATTCGAGACTTTGAAAACCAAGATCACTACCGCTCCTATTCTTGCGTACTTCAAACAAGGACTACCAACCCTTGTAGAAACTGATGCATCTTATTCAGGACTACGTGCATGTTTATCTCAAGAGCAAAATGGAAAACGATGTATCATTGAATATGCATCACGGACTTTAAAAGATGCTGAAACACGCTACCACAGCAATGAGCTGGAGTGTGCTGCTGTACACTGGGCACTTACTGAAAAATTTCGTCTATATCTTATTGGTCACAAATTTCAGCTGATAACAGACAACTATACGACAGCATATGTTGTTACGAAATCATCTCTCAATCGGAAATTCGCTCGATATTTGGCGGATTTTGCACAATTTGACTTTACAACTATTCAACGACCTGGAAAAGAAAATGTTATTGCCGATCATATCTCACGTTATCCAAAACCAGCTATTTGTGTAACTGTTACTGCAAGCCGTGAATCTCATATTTGTGAAAAACAGAACAGAGATGACTTTTGTCAGTACATTTTTCGCCTACTCAAAGAAGATAACCCTAATAAAAAGACTTTGTCAATTATATCCAATTACAAGATTGAGAACAATACGCTTGTAAGACTTAAAGACAATGGATTGAAATCTGTTGTTGTAATACCGAAATCCATGAAAGACAGAACATTGATTGCTTGCCATGATGATCTCGGACATATGGATGCCAAGAAAACCCTTCACAACTTGCAGCAGCGCTATTGGTCGCCACAAATGCGAAAGGATACCAAATTATATGTTCGAAGTTGTCATAAATGTCAAATTGTTAATTGCCGAACTGCCAACGCTTATTATTTACAGCAATTGCCAATTCCTACAACACCATGGGAAATTGTATCTGCTGATCACATAATTTGCTTACCGCAATCCAAATCTGGTAACACAAACATGCTCGTTCAGATTGACCATGCCACACGCTATGTTATTGCGACACCTTCTGATTCTCTCGCAGCACATACAGTGACTGACGCACTATATCACAACATCATACTTCGATATGGGCCACCCAGCATGCATTTATCAGACAGAGGAACTGCGTTTACAGCGTGCCACACGCAGCGCTTTTTGCAAAAGTATGGAATACAACAGTCCATCACACCACCATATTCACCACAAGCAAATAACATTGTTGAACGCGCCAATGGTGTCATTGCATCTTTGAGAAAAATAATTGATGGACATCCAGAAAAATGGGATGAATTATTACCTAACGCCTTACTAGCAATCAACACCACACGACAAAATTCAACTAAAAGATCCCCATTTTATTTGCTTCATGGATATGAACCACGCCTTCCCCGTGAATTGCACATTGCAAGTTTCATCGATGACACGCCACGTGAAGATCAACTTGACCTTCTTGCTTTAGCCAGGGCCAAAGCCGTAAATAATATATACGAAAAACATCTAGATAATAAGCGCAGATTCGATCTTCACCGTCGATCTCATTCATTTAAGACAGGAGATCTCGTCTTGTACGACTGGCCTAAACAAGGAGATCATAAACTTTCTCCCATTTATAGAGGACCGTTTCTGATTGTTCGTCCAGTCGGGGCCGTATGCTACGAGATCAAGTCTATGGATCAAGGAAAGAATCTTTTGAAAGTTGTTCACGTACAACATCTTCGTCCATATCACATGCGAGATACGCCAGTCACCCAGGAAGAAGAGAGCTCAGAAGAAGAGGAAGAATCAGTTACCGAATTACATCCAGTAGAAAACATCCAGGATTCTGAAAATTACCCGAACATCATATCGAGCCACTACGATCTGCGACGCAATCGACGCCCTCCTGAAAGACTTATTATTTTATTTTATTTTATAACCGTCGTTGAACAGCCGACCCAATTTCATGGGTTTACGACTACTTACGTTCAACTTCGTAGCCTTGTAATTTTGAACCAATCCGGAAGACAAGGAAACTCCTGGATCAGTACCCCCAGAGGTATTGATTTGTTGTGGGAACATGGAGGACTTTGAGACTCGACAGATTTAACGTGCATCAGTCACCATTTACTACACGTCTTCGGCCGGCGAGGATCGAACCCACGACCTCTTGGATATGGGCCCAGCGCTCTACCGACCAGGCTATCCCGGCCTTGAAAGACTTATTAGACAAAATCTGTCCTAGAACCTTAATGTTTACGCTTCAATGTAAATATATACATTTAGCATTGAGCGGGGCCGAATGTAAGGTTCGCAAAAGTTTAATTTTATTACAGCAGAGAATAGTTTAACTTTCATATAAAAAGGTGGCAACATTCAGATATGTAAATAGAACACTTCGCAAAAACATATATTTCGCTGTTATTATTTTTCATTAAATACTTTTATAAAATATCTCTTCGCTTATTTACTTTATTGCATATTAATTAAATTCCGTGTCATTCAACTTTATCTTATAAATATATATGTTTAGAATTTTTACCTAATTGTAAGAAATTAGTAATATATAATCAAAAATAAAAAAAATAAAAAATATTATAAAAATTTAATATACCAGCCAGGAAAACAAGATTGAAGAAATCAAACTCTTTCAATTTTACAACAATGCAAAGTAACTGCAGTTTTTCTGTAGATTCATCAGAAAGTATACTTCTGAAACAATGACTGCATAATTACTTCAAATTTACTGCAGAATGACCACGAATTTAAAGTTTCAATTTTTTCTAAATTTATGATTTTAATGTGACCTTACTTAAACTACAGTAATTTTGTAGACAATTGCTAAAAGTTTCTTCGAAATAAATTACTGAGAAATTACTTCGCATTAGCTGCAAAATATAACTGCAGTGTTTTTACTGTTAAGATTGCACTACAGAAAATTTGCAGTTAACTCTAGAAAAATTACGAAATTACTTAGTTCTGTAGAAAAAGCTGCAGTTTATTTTCAGCTGGGATGCAGGTATATTAATTCAAATTGAACTATATCTCATAATAAATATTATTTTTAATTCTGCTCCTATTTTTTTTTACTATTAATCTATAACTATTGTAAAATTCTAATTTATTTGCATTTTCAAATACTTTAATTAGCATTGTACTTTTAATTAAATATTAATTCCGCATTTTCAATTTTGCCTCGAAAATTGAACTTGAGGAAAAGTGGTAAGAACTTTTATGCTAGCAACAAAGGAAAAATAGTTTGTAAAATGTGATAAATACTTTATTTAATACGAAGATTGCATTAATTCTGAATTCCAATTAAATAAAAGCTAAAAACAGGATAAAAACAGAAAAATTCAAAATACTGCTTAATTTTTCTAAATGTAATATTCCACACTTTTTCTGTGAATGATATATTTATAATGAAATGCATTGAACATCTGAAGATTCTGATTTGAATGAATGGATGTTGCAAATGTGAACTTTCATAAATTAAAGACAGTCAATTTTATTAATAGAAAGCAATTTAAATAACAGCAATTATAGACTGTATGAACAATAATTTCGTAAATATCTTTTATAAAAAAAGTATAGAATGACATGAAATTAATTTTCCAGAAATGTTTTGTACCAAAATTACGCATCAAAAAAACTAAAACATGGATATAAATTTATTATATTAAAATAAAATATTAAAACTTTAAAATGAAATCTGAAAAAATTCTAAAACTCTTATCAAATATAATATATTCCCATATTCCTATATGCTTTGACGTAGATTCTAGCATGGAATCAGATTTTTTCAATATTCCATAATCATCCACATTTAACACTTTCAATTTTAATAAAGTTTTTTGAGAAATAATTTAAATGAATAGTATTTTATTAAAAAACGCTGGAAAACAGCTAATTTAAATGGAATGTGTATATAACACATTCTAAATAAAAGTATTTTCAAAATAAAAGCAACAAGGTATATCTACTTACTTAAAAGTAAAACAGCGTCTTCTTCAGAAATACCGCTGTGAACTAAAAGTTGTTTTAATTCTTCTTAATTCAAAATATTAAATGACATATTCTTCGGGAAAAAAAATTAAACGTAAAATAGAAACGAAGACATAATCTATTTGGATTCGCGATCGCAACGAACTATAGGGGGCGTTGTTGTATGAGACGCTTACCTGCGATTTCCATATGAACCGTCATTCAGTTACTCTGGAGACGTCGTTAATGTAGCGTGTAGCATTGCAACGTTCCTTCTTTAATGTGGCTTATTAAATTTAAAAAAAGAAAAATGCTTGATCTTCTTTCTTGTACAACCGAAAACAAAATGGTATCTCTTTTTATTAGAGAAGGAATATCCAAAACACATCGGAAAAATATTTGTACATTAACAGAAAAAAATATGTATATTCTTATAAGAGTTAAAACCTAATGCCCGAGAAATAGTATTACTAAATTTAATGATATAACATGAAAGGCCCATTTAAACTTTACATTCTATAGTTTTAAGAATCATATTAGTTCAAAAATTAAAATGAACAAAAAGTATACATAAACCTCATAATTTTATGAAATTTAATTTTGTAAACAACGTTTTTTGACAACAATTTTTCTCAAAAAATTTCAAGTTTCAATAAAAATCATTATTTAGAAACTAAGAAACGTAAAATAAAGAATGCTGACGAAACAAAAACAAAACAAAAAAAACAATTCTTTTTTGTCGCCATTTTTAGTGCTATGAATATTCGTCTTTGGGATTTGCCAAAAACAAAACAAGATGCAATTTTATTTTTTCAGGAGGGAAATATTTTACCGAAAAAACGAAAATGTACCAATTCCCACAACATAAAACTTTATCTTGGTAAACGTACGTTTTGGAAATGTTATTTCATTTGGAATCTTATTCATCAGAGTTCATATGGCGATATGATTGTTTTGAATCTATGCTAAACTCTATATCGGCTCATTTTCCACCGAAATCCAATTAACTATTTTGATTTTAAATAAAGTGTTTTATTTTATGAACTGTCGCAAAAATTTTAAGTGTAGATTGGCGGCACTTAAAAACCGCCAAATCTGTAGCGGCGGGGGGGGGGGGGTTAATACGTCGTAAGTACCGAATTTTTATTCCATACTTTTCTGAATCATATTATTTCAAACATTGGAATATACAAGAAGTATACATAAACACATAATGTTATACCATTTAATTTTTCAAAAGTATTTTGAGAACAATTTTTATCAAAAAATTATAAACTAAAAAACGGAAAATAAAGAATTCTTAGGATAAAAAAAAACGATTTTAAGAATTATTAACATTGAAATAAAAACTTTCATATTGTTTCTTTTTTTATTATTCTTATAGTTCTTAATCAGACGTAAAAAACCATTCTGTAGAGAACCATCATCAAATGAAAAAAAAAATATTTACAAGCAAATTTTTTATTGTAAAAATCATTGCACTTACCTGATTTATGATTCCCGGATAATTCCAAAATGATAAGTTCCTTGTTTGAAAACTTTATTCTCAAATAATAGATACATAGTTTATACCTTCATTACTTTTAGATAACATACTACACAGCAAAATTTTATAATTCATATGAATTTGAATATGTAGCTAAAAACAGAATAGCTGAATTCTAGTTGAACTTATTCTTTCAAAATTAAAAAAAACTTACCAAGAAAACGATTTAAATTAATTAAGAATCAGCACAAATGGCACTATTTCAAGTAACTTGGATAATTTTTTATTGTTGTTTTCCGAATTATATGGATACAGAAACATATACTATTCTATAACGAAGAAGAATATGCTATAACTATTACAATTCTGTATGTTCTGAATTCATATTTATTCACTGGAATGACGAAAGCAATGTTGACTTCACTTTAATTCGTAATGAATTGAAGACAGAAGAAATGCATTTTACCTTAATACACACATCTGTAACAGTATCCGAAATCGGAAATCATCAGTTGCAAGTTTGTTGATAATAGAAATTAAAAATTATTGAGGAATTTTTCTTCAAATGATTGGCGTGTTCTGTTCCTGAAAGATTTACTAATATTCTGGAGATTTTTTTCAAGTTCTTCGGCCTTTTCCTTAGGGAAATTTTGTTTCTTATTTGCTGCTAAAAAATGGCGTCTGATTCAGTCAATGACTTTGATGGAACTAAATGAAAACGTGATAAATTAATGTCCGATATTTACAGGCTCCCGCTAGACGGCGTACTCGAGCGTTGCGATCGCGAATCACAGAACGTAACAATTTTATTTAGATTTATTATCGTTTGCTTTTTAAAAAACGCGATAGAAATTCCAGCTTATAGCTCGCACACATTAAATAATAAATAAATAACTCAAGTGTGAGCTAAAAGCACTCAAATATTGCTTAATAAATAACACTCAAGTTTGAATAAACTCAAAGCAAGAATTTCTCTCAAATAAGAATGTATTTCACTCAAGTTGAGTTAAAAAAATTCAACTCTTTTTTTGAGTAGGGGAAATAACTCTTTCATTTTAAGAGAGTAAGTAAAGGTATAATTGGCTTCAGTGTTTTATTCCATAAACCAACTCTGTCTTCCGATCAAGTTTCAAAATTAGTTACAAAATATGTGTGAGAGTTTTTAATAGATGAAAAACTACAAAAACTGTTTTCTAACTAACCAATTTTTAATGCATCAAAATTGATTGAAATAACAGAGAAACATTTTAGTCGGAATAGCTTCAATGAAGTTTGCAATTATTTTATAATGAACAAAATGATATTTTTCAATATTTTAAAATGCCATATTAATCGCTTTGAGCATCTAAAATATGTAAGCTAATCTGTGAAAACTCTTAAGGTGTTATGCCTCCACAGAGGAAAAAATATATGCATCCTTTGGAAATATTGTCAATCAGGTTATAAAACAAATCAAAATTTTGTAGAAAAAAATCTAACCTGTAAAAATTGATATTAATTAAACGAGATTAAAAATGATTGCAAAACTTTTCTTTTGAAAAGAGTCTTAATATTTGAAGTGTGTGAGGTCGAAGTTTTTTAATTAAAAATGGAAATAGTTGATTTTTGATTTGCCAATTTGCACATGAATATAGTGTTTTTTTATATCACAAACTTTCGACAAGAAATCGTAAGAAAATCGTTTAATATAAGCTAATTCATTTATGAAATGAAAAAATCTTAAGTTCTTCTTTTAAGAACGTAGTTATAAATATGTAATTCTGAAGCATAATATTGCATCTGGTAAACTGTGCATCAAAACTATATATTTATATCAGGTGCAGCATTTATGCTGTACTAAGCATCATGAGCAATCAACTAGAGAAAGACCAGAGAAAAAGCTGGACACGGACTTAGGTTATAACTTCATTAAAAGATCTGTGGATAACTCTTGACCAACAGTTAATTGCATATACTTGTAAAATGAAAACAAATCTTTGCCCTATTATTGCATTTTATAACATGCTAAATTTTTCTACTTACAATGCATTTATTCACTCGATAACAACAAATATCAAATAAAAAGAAATCAAAATGGAAAAATGTAGGCCTTTTTATAAACAACTGGGCAAAGAATTAATTTTGCTATAAATTCAAGTATGTATAAAATTTATAAATGTCTAGTATTTATAAAATTAAAAAGAAAACTAGCACATTCGTAAGTCGCATGTGTCCTATTATAGCCTAAACTGTAAATAAAAACAAGATTATTTTTTTAAAAAAAACTTTTATTTATTTATTGTTTCATAAAAAAGCGTGGCAATCATATTTATACTCATTATAATATATTTTTATTTATAATTCAAGTAAAATCCATTTAAGAAAATATTTTATGTGAGTCTTATATTAAATACACTCAAGGTTCGCTCTTCATGTCCTATTACTCCGAAGTATACGCTAACATAGTAAATGTTAGCAACAGAAGGTATAAATTTAGTTAGAGAATAAACCATAATACTCTATTTATTCTCAAAAGACATTCAAAATATTGTAAAACATTATACTTTTTTTTAATTCAAAGGATATATTAGTTTTGCATAACTATTGGGATGTTTTCACTTTATTTAAAATATATATTTTCTTGTGAATTAAGTCCAAGCCCAAGTCAATTTCAAATTCCTTTTATAGCCCCGCATATTGCTATACATTTACATCCATATGCATGATTTGGCGAGTGTGAGTAAGAAACTGAATTACAACAATCGGTTAGACATAGAAGGAGTTAAAACGTCTAGCCAAAATTAAAGTAAAATTGAAATTAATGATAAGGGCCTAATGCTCAAAATAGGGAGTTTGTTAAGTATCTAAAATTTAAAAAGCAGAAATATAGTCTTAGTCTTTTGGTGCAAATGAAAAAGTCTCCCTGCACTCAAGCAATGACAAGTCACCCCACCATAATTCCGCAAGTACGAATCTTGAGAAGTTAGAGGGAAGAGGGAAATTCAAGCTGAAGGAGATTTAAGCTGTTCGTTCATTATCATCAAACACAGATATAAGTTCATTATTGCATGCTATAACAATTTGTAGTCATTTATTTAGTCTTAGGATACATGCAAATAATTTTTTTACTGACCACTGAAGCATAACTGATTGACGTCTTCGGCTTAAGGGAGTTGAAAAATTAACTCCTACTCCTACAAATAGTTAAAGACACATCAAATGTTGTAGTATTGCAAAAGCAGCTGAATCCACATTTTGTGTGAAAAATCTGACACTAATATATTATTTATATTTTAATTTGCTCAGTGATTCATTTCAACTGTCAAGATTAATTCGTTTAAGTTTGCATAAAATTTTACAGTTATTTAAATCCTACAGGAAAAAGCTTCCATTTATTAAAAGAATTTGAAATATAAAGAATAAAAATATCACAAATAAAATTTTGAAATACTATGCAAAGTATCAAAAAAGAAACTATAATATATGAATAAAATTTTTAGATTCAAACGGCAAACGTACTCATGCAATTAAATAAATTATATTTACCGAACATATATCAGAGTTTAATTAAAAAAAATGATTCTTTTTATCTAAACTTTAACTAAAGGACATTGTTGTTGAAAGTAAAGAAAATGATTCATTTGAAATTATAAGGCTGATTGCTATCATATAAATGTTTTAAAAGAAAATATTATTCCAAAAATGAAACTAAAACATATAAAATAATATTAGTTGAATTCCATGCCAACTGAAATCTGTAGTAAATTTTTAAAATTTAAGCAATATCCTTGTATTTGGTATCATTTTAAAGGAAATGTGTTGTAATTTATGAATTCAAAAGTTATTATTATTTGGAGTTTTATATGATCATAGTAAAATTTATCATAAATAGTGAGCATTCATGATTTTGACTTATACTACCAAAAATCATTAGGTTATCAGTGTTGATTAGGTAAAATCCGGTTTAAATTACTGTAAAATGGTACTTTTTATCGTAAAATCCATTTTTATAAGAACATGTTACAGAAAACAAATTCGGATATGCAGAATTTTTTGCACTAATAACTACCATAAAATCACTGTAGCACTCTAATTAAATAGTCATTTCAGTAAAAATTACTACAATATACTATTTCACGATAAAATTGGATTGTACGGTAAAATGCATTTATTGGATGATGTATCCAAAGTTACGGTACATTATGCCGCAATTTGGTTCTACATTTTTTTCAATGTGCTTTTTTTCAAATGCTTTTCTTCTGTGCTTCATTAAATAATAGGGAATTGGACATTAAAAACTCATAGTTAAAAATTTGATAGAATTACTAGCATTGCACGAGAAAAAAAATTCTATCACAATTGAAATACTTACATTGTAAAGACATTTCTTGTAAAATGAAACATAAAAGCGTTTTAAGAACTTGAAATATTTACATTTACCTAAAAATGTATATCACATACAGCTAAAAAACTACCGTAAATATATTACTTAATATATATTTTTTTTCAATTCTGGAGCTGGAGACAAAATAAAAACAATTAGAAAATGTACATCAATCACTATTTGCTTTTGTTTTTATTCTTACGCAATGAAGAGAAGTAAATTAAAGATGCTATCACCAAAGCAATCAACAAAGCAAACAATTACACCCTCTGAAATTTTCAGGTATGTATTTAATGATGTCCCGAAAATAATTTCCCTTTTTTAGTGTTTAGGTGGAAGCTGCATTGGATAGCTGCGTTTCCTGTGTTTTCTGTTTGGAGCAATGTCATTATATCAGCTTATTCTAGCATGTAGCATCTTGGGAGGTAATACTTTTTTAAAAACAATGAAATAGTGATAGCTTATATCATAGGTTGTAATCATTACCTAATGAAAATGATACAATTTTTTTCTAGAAATAATAATAAAAATGTTTCAATTAACTCTCTTGTGATTTAATCTAATTTTTATATTTTACAGTTGGAGTATTTCCAATACGTAAGTTGAAAACAACTGTTACAAAATTTTTATGTATGAGACTCAAACTTTAAAAAACTAAAATAAAAATTACGATATTATTTAAAGATACTTTCTTATATTATACATGAGTCTTTGTAATCTTTACTCAGAAAAATTAAATTTCTTGAATTCATATCAAAATTTAATAAAGATTTTCAAAATTAAATAGGGATCGCAGTTTTGATGTGATGTATTTAATGGAACTCAAGTGTTGAAAGAGTTATTTTCAAAAATTAACTTATCGGGAGTTTTTTTTTTTTGAAATTCCAATTTGTTCGAAAATTATTTTAATATTAAGAGTTTTTCTCGTGAAATTGTTTCACTTTTTTTGTTTTAAATAATGATTATTTATCGATTGTGGTCGAAACATGGTTTTTCTGTCGAGATCATTCTTTTATAAGCTCGTACTTGACTGGATGCCAAAAGTTACAAAAAATGGACACATAAAACTAAAAGTATAAGTCACAAATTTTATATAGATTTTTTTCCGAAAATATAATTATCTCAATTGAGATAAAAATCTTTTGCTTCTTGAACTGTTATACTATATAAAATTATCGTCATAAATTTTTGACAAGTAAAATTACTTCTTAGTCTGTCACATTTCCTTAATTCCTTCGTTTAATTATTTTTTTAGAACAATTGATTTCCTTCCAAACTCCAATAAAACTAATCGTTAATTTTTTACGGTTAACATAATAACAAGATGTTCTTCATTAAATTATATTAATTATATGTTTATTATCCAAAATTCAATTTTTTAAAGTGTCGAATTAGCGAAAAATCCCGGAAGTTTTTTAACTGAGCCTCTTAATATTATTGTTGTTGTTGCCACTTGCCAATATCAGAAAACCTGCTTGGTGAAACCAAGCAAATATAAGGCAGAGGGAGCGTTTTATATTCTTCAGTGGCGCTATCTACGGTTGAGAATGCGTCATACATTTGACCATCAACCCGTTTATAGGGTTGATCCATTTATATATTAATAGATCGTAATTTTGACCTGTACTAGAGAACGATAAACCTCCAATTCAGTACTTAATGAGCTATAATTTGTTGTGGGAGGACTTTGTGACCCGACAGATTTAATGCCCACCACTCACCATTTACTACACGGAGAATCTTCGAACAGTGGGAATTGAACTTACGACCTCATAGATATGGGCCCAGTGCGCAACCAACCAGGCTATTCCGGTCCTCTTAATTAATTTTGATTTTCATCATTTGAATCTGTATTTTATTGTTATCATGAAACTACTTACTTTGTAGAATAGTTAATTTCATATGCTTTTAGCCATACCTCAATTTTTTGGTAAGAAATATCCTTTTTTATTGATTTCCATTCTGATCCGATGTATACAGACTATAAAACTGTTTTCATGAGTTTTTGAGTCAATGCTCAATTCTTATGGTTGTTATAATTTAAATTTATGAATGTATGAATGTGAGAATATAGAATGTGAATTCTGTTTTATTGTTTTTTTCATTCTGTTTTAATTTGTTAATGTAACGACCTAAATTTCAAACAATTGAATTGATGATGAAAATGAAAATGTTAAAAATGATTTTAAAAACAATTTTATTTCTATATCAGTTGCTAAGAAATAATATTAGTCACATGAAAGCTTATAATGTGTATTATGGGAATTATATCAAAATTCATACTTGCTTTGAAATTATTAATAATTATTAATATATAAAGCAAAATAATAGCTAATTTTGCTTTAACAGAATTTAAAAGTTTTCAGCAAATTTAGCCTTGCTTTTTCAGAAAATATTCACAGAACATAAATTTTAATATTTAATATTAAATTTATTGAAACTAAAAAAAAAAGTCAGTGCAAATTTTTAAAAATTCTCATGAGTACTATGAAGAAAAATAATTTAATTAATTTTTGATTAATAGCACAGCGTTATTTAAACTTTTTTAATGCTAATAACTGAATTTTAAATCTTGAGAAAAAATAAATACATTAGCCTTAAAAGGTAATATTTATTACGGGTGAGCATACATATCTTCAAATAAATATAAATAAATTATAATCTTTCAATAAAAATAGAGATATTAACTGGTGCTTGTGTATACTTGATTGTAGATGTTATCATTTCTACTCCACATCTTAATCAGATATTGATCATTTTTACTCAACATCTTAAGTTTAATGTGTGCATAAGGAATACATAATGTAAACATTGGCACCAGAAACTTTACTAAATATGAAAAGTATTGAGTACAGACTCAATTGAAAAAAAATTGAGTCGTAAAATGTTTTCATAAACATAATGTAAAACTAGATATTGAAACATTTATATTGGTTCAATTCTATTTTTGTGTAATCCAAATAATAATAACTTCTGGTAATTTCATTCAAGTTTAAATATTTCTTCAGATGTTCTCTGCTGTTACTGGTGCTAAAATCAGGATGATGAAAGGCTATGTTAAACGAAAAGCAATTAATCCATTATAAATTATGTTATAATTCTTCAAATGAGATAGCAGTTTATTTCCTTTTTAGAGAAATGATTAAGGATTTTACATAAGTAATATTGAGTTATGGTGGCTCAAGAGACATGGCGTTCGTCCATGTTCGATACCCGGCTTTGGCTAGTTGATATGAAACCTGCTATCGGCTTGCACTTACTACAGGGCTGATTTAAAACATCCTCAGTGTTAGACGGAATATTGGTTGGTATTCCCTTGAAACAGGGAAGTATCGCGATTTTTCTCTCCAATTAAGGCAAATGCGAGTTGGTACCCTCACATACTCTTCCACGAAGGTTAGTTTTTTCAATGATTGATCTAGAAGGTTACTTTGTCTTTCGGTTTGGGTTCAAAATTAGTAGGTTCCGAAGTTGATAAGTGACAGTTATTTACTTAGAATCGGGACGCAGCTGTGCAACAACGGCTGAAAAATGAAAAAATAAAATTAGTAATTTTTAAAAAATGAATTAAAATATCGGAGGGGAAACTGGCACTTAAAAATGTTTTATATCAAACAAATTATCTCCATTCTGTCCAAAACCACTGCACAAAAATTTTTATTTTCTAAGAAACTCAACACACTACAAAAGAATGTAATTTAGTACCTTCATATAATAAAATTTAAAAAATTGCATGTTTATGCAAAATAAACAAATATCATAACCTTGAAAGAGTTTAAAGTAGAACCTTTCTCCTAAAAATTTCAATTATTTTAAAATTACTATTTTGAACATATTTCCATTAAGTTATTCGCATGGATCCAGAGTGATTTTTATTAAGTAGTAGCTTGACCCACCCATTGAAGTATCAACCAACCTCTTAGTACATGAACCGCTAAATAAAACTGAAGTCTAAATAGGATTATTCTAGCATTTATTTAATTTATCTATATTCCAGTTTGCATAATAATTTAGATATTCAATTGTTTTTAAGAAAAATTGCGTTTTAAAGATATTCTCCGTGCTATAACGAAATGCAAGAACACTCTTTAGTATTTATTCACAATATGATTATACTTAAATAGTGTAAAATTATGAAGATATTTTAATACGTAGTACAGTTGTTACACTTATAAATAAAAGGAAAGTCTAATAATTATTATTAACTACTTTATTAAGACTTTTTAATTAAAAAAAATATAACAATGTTTATTCTTGTTTATAGGGCAATTTAATCCGTTTCCTCCAGGTAAATATTTCCTTATTTTTTGTAAAAATACATTTACATTTTCTATAGAAATGATAATATAAAAAATATAAAAAATATTTATAATCTTTTTTTCAGGTTTTAATCCGTTTCCTCCAGGTATCAGTTTGCTTAATTTTTGTAAAAATAAATTTAGATTTTCTATAGAAATAATAATGTAAAATATATAAAAATAATTATTATCTTTTTTATAGGTTTTAATCCGTTTCCTCCAGGTATAAGTTTGCTTAATTTTTGAAAAAATAAGCATACATTATTTTATAGAATTGACATAAATTAGTTTAATTAGAAAGAAATAGAATAAATTATTATTTATTGTGAAGTGTTTCTGATCTTATTTTTAGGCAATAACCCATTTCAATCGCCAGGTAACAAGATTTGTTTTTACTAAGGAATGGTTGAAAAACTTATTGATCTATTTATATAACTGACAAAATAATAGCAAGAACTTATTTTCTTAACCATCAAAACGAAACGAAGAAATTTTTCAATCTATGGAACTATTTTAATTTAATAATTTATTTTCTAATGATTTTAAAATATATTCTTCGAGTATACGTACAAGTTTTTGTTTTTTAGGACTTAGGATCAACCATTTAGTTCCACCAGCACCTCAAGGTAAAATTAGCTCGAAATGTTTTTCAAATAGCATTATGTCTCTAACTTTATCACCTCGACCCTAACAAAGAAATCCATTAGTTTAAACAATAAATGATTTATAAGTATCCGTATATTTTTTTTAAATGTCATATTATTGATAATATAATAATACATCTATTTAAAGCCATAGTTATTCAATATTAATATCAATATTTTCGATATCATTAACCTTTTTATTATTATTATTACTTTATAACTACTAATATTATTAATATATAATATTCAAAATTTGAATTTAGTTTTTCATTTCCATCGTAAGTATACATATTTTTTTCAAACTGTTAAAGACTGTGCCCTATTTTCCAAAATTTTTTTGACAACCATACTGTATTCCTCGTTGTGAAATAATCTAGTAGTCTTAAAATATGGTAGAAATTTACAATTTCTAAGAAATAGCTTATCATTTCAAAAAATATAATTTTAAGGAGAGGTTGGGAATTTTTTTTCTAGGCAACTTCAAATTATAGATAGCAGTTAAGAGAGAAATTTTATTTTTCGCATATGTATGTTTATTCGGTATTATTCTTTGTAATATAAATCTTTATAATTCTTCTGTAAAAAATAAATTTTAAAAATATTAAACAAACGAAGAAAAAAAAATTCAGTTTTTGACTTAAAAACTGCTCAAAATATATTTTTGGAAGACTACTTATTATTATTGTGATTGAATGTGCTTGAAAAATAATAAATAATTTATTAATAAGTTTAGTTTCTGCATGAATTATTCTCTTTTTGTAGCATTGTATTCTGTTATTTGTCTCGATTAGTTTGATATATAAACAGTAGAAATTAAATATTATTTGATGCTGAAACAATGAAATTTTTTTATGTAATATTATTTGCAAGCAGAAACTCTAATATTAATTTTGAAATAAAATAATCGATAATCAGCTATATTATGAGAAATTGGTTTATGGAAGTTCAGAAGCAAGCTATCATTTCACGATGAAGAATTTTCTTAAACTTTCCATAAATTTTATTTTTATAATAATAATAAAACATTTTAAAATCATCATAAAATCATTAACATTTACTCAATATATCCATAATTCATTATTATTCCTTTATACTTATATTTTTGCGAATATATATTTTAAAATGTTTAAACTTCGGGTAACCTATAAACTTCAGATATTCCATGTGCACTCTATTTTTTTATACTTTTTTATTGCTTTTCAGAAACATTTTACCCAGATGGACATGGCGGTAAGTGTCTTTTACTTAATCGTACGGTATATGGCAGTCAATAGTGCTTAAGTTTACATTCAAAGAAATGAATGTCAGACGAAGTAAGTTATCCCGCAGTGGTCTTATCGTGACGACATTGTTTCCAGTAAAACACCTAAGTCAAGCATCACTGGCTGTGGTCAGTAAGCAGGTAGAGCACACTTGGATCAGCCTACGTGTGCGGTATCGGCCCTAGTTAAATTTTTCTACTTTAAAGTACTAGGTCACTGCGCGCGAAGGTTATTGGGCTATTAAGGCGAAGGAGCAATCTTTTCTGCTGATTATAGAGATTATGAGGGGATGTCTTAGGATTATTATCATCTTTGCCTGGTGTCTGCGTACTTCTTGGTCCTCGGACTGTGCTGGGTTCTGTCAAGGCGATGAGGCCTCTTACATTTGGCGTATGGATCCATAGGCTTAGTTCGCTGTATTAAATTCCTTAGGACTAATATCAGGGATGTATCCCAGACCGTCGCGAGTAGCCCATTGAGCAGTCCTAGAGTGACGTAATAAAATTCCTACCTGCCTAATTTTAAGTGAATTTTTAACGATATGAGAAAGTGTGCATTGGATTTAATTTAAGTTTGACGCTTTCATTCAGACGGAATATTAATTATTTGTCTGATTACCTGAGCTATTTCATTTAATTACAGAGATAGCGATAAGATCCACTTTTACATATTCACCTTATGATTATTCTCTTATAAACCAGGCTGAAATGTATAGTTTGCAAAAAAATTAGACAGACTAATGTTTTTTTCATAAAATTAAACAGTACAGAGTTCAAGAATTTTGCATCCTACATGATATACACGCGTGAACTTAAACTCGATGTCACAAGAGGATAAGTCCTTTAGGTTCGATGACACTCGCATGATGTCACTTACAGGTATTCAATTAAAGCGGATACAATAATTTTTTTCAGATTGTTGAAAAATCCTAGCCTTAGAGTTGTAACTGTTGATGTAAACAAACGTGGTTTGGCACAACTATATGATTAGTTTCAAGTACCCAAATTTAACTAAACAATTGAAATATAGAAATCTTTTATGCATTTAAAATAGTTTATTTCAGCGATATTTTTGCTAATTATTAGATATGGTGAAATTTGGATAGACTTAATTCAAGAAAAATCTTAATATGTTGTTTTCATATGATATTTCAAATGCTTCAAATATTTTCCTCTTTGAAGTATTCCATAAAAATTACGGGAAAAGAAATAGATTAATGACAATTAAAAACAATTGACAAATGAGGAACTTTTGTTGGAAGTTTTATAGTGGATTTCGTTTTAATTTAAATTCCAAAAAATTTATTTAGTTTTAAAAATGAATGCATGTTAGCAGCTTTATTCCATGCCCAAGAAACTTAAAATGAAATACAAAAAGCAAAAATTAAAATCGTAATACATTAAGTATATTCTAATTTTTTTTAAAATAAAATAACTTTGTGAGTGAAATGACAGTGTTTTAGATAAAAGATAAAATGCTAACGAAATACACTTGATAGTTTGCGTCTTTCATTTTAAAATTTTATGATATAAGAAGTGCTATTTGAAGTCTTATTATAGTATTTATTTAGAATATAAGAGAAACTAATTTTCCTATTTTTGACTATTACAATTTATAAAAAGTACTTATTTTCAGGGTATTACGAAGCTCATCCACAGGGTAAATATTAAGTTTTTTAATGTAAGTTTTTAATGTAATTTTAATTCTGTAGGACTTTTGTATTGAAGTTTAAAATATCGGTCATATATATATATATATATATATATATATATATATATATATATATATATATATATATATATATGTATATATATATATATGTTACGGCCAAATCCCAAGTTCGGCCACTTCGCGAATTGTCCGACCAAATCGCGAAATGGCTAATAACGCTGTAAGTTGGCTGGCCAATTTCCAATTTTTTCTTGATTTCTAGAATTGGCCGGCCAGATCACGAAGTGGCAATGGATGCCTAGCCAATGTCCATTCTGTTCTTGATTTCGGGAATTGGCCGGCCAGATCACGAAGTGGCATGGGAGGATCAGCCAAAGTTGGAAGAAAAAATCATTGGCATGTATCATTTGCTCTGTATAAGCATAACTTCATTCTTTAAAAATTACTAGCTGCGGTACCCGCAGCTAACTGTGTTGGGATGTGCCCATTTGAGTTTTAATTAAATTTTTTAAATTTTATTTTAAAAACTTGCTTTTTTATATTTTTAAATTAGATGATTTATATTTTTAAGTTAAAAAAGGAATCAAAAGGCGCAATATTAGCAAATTAACATTTTTAATAAAACAAATATTAAAAAATTGTGGTTCCACCGTACCACCCGGTATGTGAAAAAAACATATCACCAATTTTTTTTTCCTGTAAAGTAAAAGTTATTGGAAATAGGAAAGATGTTAAAAAAGTATTAAAATGGTCGACATAAAAATTTACCTATTTTCCTTTATAATGCTGTGGAAGAATCGAGAAGCAGCAGACAAATGTCACCACATGGCACATTCAAGCCGGAATTGCAGATGCGTCGCCTAACGGGCATTCTTAAATGAGCACATCGTGTTTTGGTCGGAACGTCGTGACCACTTCGCGAAATGGCCGGTTAAAGTGGAATTTTCACTGATCGTCGCACTGGGCCGAGAGATATGGCCAAAGTGCGAAATGGCCGGACATTGGCCGTAACACACACACACACACACACACACACACATATATATATATATATATATATATATATATATATATATATATATATATATATATATATATATATATATATATATATATATATATATATATATATATATATATATATATATATATATATATATATATATATATATATATATATATATATATATATATATATATATATATATATATATATATATATATATATATATGTATATATATATATATATATATATATATATATATATATATTTGCAGCATTTGCAGCTTACGCGCAGTGAATAAAACTTTTTATCCTTTCTATATTTATATTAAATTTATACAATAAAGAAAATGATTTTAAATTTTATATAAATATGCTAATTACATGGAATTAAAATGTCTCTAAGAACATTTATTTAAGTATCGTATATCATTTCTAATCAAATAACTTGAATTTAAGGAATTTGTAGTAATGTTTTATTATCGAAAAAATCAATAGTAGAATTCTTCAAAAAATTTATAAAAATTAATGGATATCTAACTAAACAAATAACTTAACTATGTAAAAATCATTGAGATAATTGTATGTTATAATTATTAATAAATTTATCAAAAATTATTTGTTAACTTATATTATATTTTTATTGAGTGCAAATGCAATTCGGACGAATACAGGGCTTAAAATCTTTTAATATTTAGTAAGTAAATTAAAAAAAAAATGAATTAAAAAATTAAGGAAGAAGATGAAAAATTTGAGAAACTTCTAATGGCGTTAATAACTTCTCTAAAATCCTCTGTATATAAATTTTTAACAAAAAATTCTACCTTAATTATTATAAACTTTAAAATATCCTGTATAATATTAACTTACACACACCCAGTTTCCTCTCAATACAGGGTAACTAAAAAATCAAACTCGCTTTCGTACATAAAATGATCCCATCATCCTCTATTTGCGTTTGTATTTTCACATTTTGAAATCTGGCAAACTTTTCACAAAAATATTTTAAATACTTTTTTTAAAGATACGGGTAAGTATCAATACTTGAATTCACTATTCCCTTTATAAATTATATTTGTATTTTTTCTGCATTTTTCCTAAATTTTATTTTGTATTTTTTTTTTTTGTTATGTTTTATTTTGTTAAATTTGTTCTACTATCGTTTCAAGTTTTTTGGTGCTTCTCACACCACTGCATTGATGTATTTTCTTTTGACTATATTAATACAATATTAGGAAGCACTCTTTTTTTGCAGATATTTTTGTGTGAGTCGAACGACGAGATTATTTCTTTGACTTATTTCATTATCCAACTTTTTTACTTTTTTTTAAAATTTCTGTTAGATATTTACATAATTTTAAAAACATTTTATTTTAATGATTTTTTCTTCTTTTCTTTTAAAAAATCTTTGCATATTTTACATCATGTTTTCTCTTAACATCAATCAACAAATACAAAGTAAGTGTTTTCTATCGTAATTGGTGCTAAATTAAGATGATCATCTTAACAGGTTTCTTCAACCCAGCGAAAGGTATGTACATATTTTTCGTAAAAATTTTTTACTACATAAATATATATGTAAATATGTATATGTAAAATATATATGTAATACTTCAATTTGCTCAAATATAACCAACCTTTCAACTGCCTACTTTCGGACAAATAATTTAATTTATAGTTTCCATGCGACATAAATCTTTTTCCTAACACTATAAATAATTCTACCATTTTATAAGAAAAATTGACTATATAGCAAAAAATAAAATTCATATTAAAATTCAATTATAAATTTCTAAAATTTGAGGAGCAAGTCAAAAGGAAAATTAAGGTATTCTTTGTTCCATTTCGTCTGAAGTGAATAAAGTACAAATGAAGTACAAAACTGTACATCCTATAGTTACTGCTCTATAAACAAGATCCTCCCTCAATATTTAAACATCAAACATTTTTTAATGCTTAGACACTGAGGAAGAACTGATGTTAGATCCGAAAGTATAGTGTTTTCATTTCTAAATATTATCTGAGTATTCGCAATTGGTTTTGCCTTAGTTTACGAAACAAATTCACTTTATTTGTTTGACTGTTTTGCCTAAACTGTATTAATCGTTTTTTTTTAATATTAGTCATGAATATCTCAAATAAATCTTCATTTTGGTGAAACAGTTCGTAAAAATACAGATTATGCACATTGCTAGAAATATTTTCCGTTACAAAAATGAAAAAAATTACAATATTTTATTTAAGATTAAATTCATTGTTTAAGAAACAGCTTTTCTCCTTTTCCCTACATTTCTTCGGAACTTTCGGAACTTTTTGAAATCTGTACCATCTTATTAACACTTCGGAACTCGAATATTGTCTTCGGTCTTCGCATTCTATCACTTAATCTTAATGATTCGAAAGGTTGATTTTAAATATTGTAATAAATGCGTGTAGGCGATATTTAAATTACGAATTATTTTTTTTAATAAAGAAACACTTTTTTTTAACGGATTTAAATTTGGCCATTTTTGCATAAAATTTATAAAAAAATTAATTTTTGTTAAAGTTAATTATTCATTTTGAAAACTTGGATTTGAACAATGGTTTAAATTACTGCTTTTATTATTATTCTTGCTTAAATTAGACATTCTTAAATCCTTGCTTCCACGTAAGTATCATTTTTTAATCGCATTTTTTAAATATCTTAGCATAAATTTAATTTCCTCATGGAAAGGAAATACTTACCATTTAGAATACTTTTACAATTTGTGTTTACTTTTCGAGCGTACTCATCGCAAAATGCATAGATATTATTCCATTCTTAACTTTTACAATTTACATAAATTGGGGTTAGCTTTCACGAGACTTAATGTTCTGATTAAAATCTTGTTAATAAGCAATTGTTAAATAGTTATATTCATGACTGTAATCATTTAAAGGTGTCGATTAAAGAAAAAACAAGTGTGAAATAACATCTAACCCGATGCAAAATTTTAAATACTTTGCAAGAAAAAAAAATAGAATAAAATTATAAATAATTTCAAGATAAATTTCGCTTCTTTTATACCGATTTATTACCATATATAACCCATAATATTAAAGATAATTCGCTAGTTACCTACCTTTTACAGGTTATTGTTTTTTTTAAGAATTGCTTGAATTTTGTGATGAGTAAACTTTCAAACAAAGTATTTTTGAATATTTTTTCATGAATTTTCTAGAATGTACATAGAATTAGCATCATATCATATGTACTGTTTACAGCAATTAATTAAGTATTATTTGTCTTAGAATGAATTTTTTAATAGAAGACTTTCAGAGCTGAGCCTTCTTTCTCATTCCAAAAATTTATTGTAGTGTGAGTCCTAAAATTAAAAATTACTATTTTAGCTACGTTACGCAATACAAAATGTATCTTATAATCGCTAGGGGACAAAAAAAAATTTAAATATATTATTTAACATTTGTATACTAATTATAGTTTAAAATGCAAAATGTGGAATGTGTAATGCCGAAACAGATTATTTTTAACTTATTTGATTTTCTTCTTGCAGCAGCTATAACTCCTTTTAATATGATTAATGGTAAGAATAGTTTGAATTTAATAGTTCTTCTAATTTTTATTTTTGTTTTAACATAAGATTAATGTAAAATTTTATTGTACTCTATTTTTCTTTAATTATTTTTGCAAAAATTAGTTTTTGAAATAATTTTTTATTTGATTTAGAAACGTGACTTACAAATAGAAATTGAATTAGTTATAAATATTTATAAGTAATCCCGTTTAGAAAAATATTTACTTTATTACAATTAATCCTTATAAAGACTTTTATCTGTGAAATTTTTTATTGATGGATGTAAAGCAATCATCTAAACGATTGTTATAAAATATTTAGCTGCATAATTGTGGTTGTATTTAAAAATTACAATAGAAATTCATAAGTATATATAAGAGTGTTTTGTTTCAAAAAGTAAATTTATTTAATATTATTGGAATGTTTTTATTAAGATTGTATTTTAATGTTTGGTATAATAAGTTAACCTCTTATTTTTTTACTAATTTACATGTTAAATAACGTCACTCATTCTTTCAGGAGATTTTTCTGCTTCAAATGGTAAGTGCTATAACTTATGTTAGAATAACTTATGTAACAACTTATGTTAGATTTGTTGAACTATCAATATTTTATGTAAGAGTTTATTATGTAAATTATAATAGACATAGGGGAAGTCTCTGATCGATTGCAGTTGTTAATAATCTATATAAAAGTACTAAGAATAGAGGCTCAGGAAATGATTTTGCAATTTTAAAATTCTCATGCTGCCTATTTTGAGCACTACATAATATAATATCGAGAAAATAATATGAAACAAATTATATTAAATTAAACTAAAAAGTTTCCATTTCTTGGTAATATCGAATTGATATGATTTAAGGAACCTTATTTATTTCATCCTGTCATAGTTGTGGTACTATATTCTTCTCCACAACTAAAACAGTGTTTCCTGAGTGTGTAGATTCGGATAATATGGAGGGCAATATCGGATAAAAATTTAAGTTTGTAGAATGTGCAAGATTCATAGGGTGCTCAAAAATATAGAAAAAGTGGTTTCCACATTGAAGTAAAAAAAATTAAGAATTCCTTTTTGTCAGCGTTCATCTTAAAATTGCGACACAAAATCAAACAAAAACCATTAACGGAGTGAAAGGTCATAGTAAGAAAGCTATAGAGGTTTCGTAACTGGATTTATTAATTTAAAGATATTAAGCGTGTTGGTAAGGCCAAACTTATTAAAATACGACTTATTTTATTACTTTTACTAGCTATTTTTAATTTTTTTAAGGACCCTATATTCCTTTGTATGTAAATACTTGTTGATAAAAAAACCTATCGTTACTCCATTATAACATTACTTTGTATTGTTACTAATATATATATATATATATATATATATAATATATAATATATATATATACAGTGGTGGCCAAAAGTGTGGACACTTTTTGAAAGTTTCATGCTTCTCAACTTTGAGTGCTTGTAGAATATATTAATTTTCACTTTAATACAAACGTTTATATATCAAATTGAAGGTAATTTAAAGTAGAATTAATTAATAAATACAATATTACAATATCTGTATTACAAAAAAAGTTAGGCAATTAATAGTAAGATCTATCTAAGATTTGCATTTTTTTAAAGTGATACTTACACAATCAATACTTATTGTTAGTAGGATAACCCTTAATTTTTAAGACAGCTTCACAGCGCCTTTTCATCGAGTGAACGAGTGTTTGGAGTTCATCTTTCGTAATCACATGGTGCCAAGAATCAATTATAGCTTCACTTAGTTGTCTTTTATTGGATGGACGTTTTTTTCGTACAAGAATTTTCAAACGTCGACAAAAAATTTCAATTGGATTGAGATCAGGGCTTTTTCCTGGCCATGGTAATATATCTATGCCTTTATTTAGAAAGCATGATTTACGTACTTTTGCTGTGTGGCATGGAGCTGAATCCTGCTGAAAAATAAATGGTTCGTTGTTGGGGAAGAGATCCCTGATGGAAGGTATCAGTTTTGGTCTCAGGACAGTTTCGATGTATTTTTTGGCATTCAGGATGCCAAATCTGGTCGAGAAAAATGCACAAGTGCTACTACCGATAGAAAAATTAAATGGCTATGCCTTCAAGATAGAAAAATGTCATCAGATGCCATTAGATGTGAAATGAATGCAGCTGGTATTGCAGTAAGTTCAAGACCAATAAGAAGAAGCTTATCAGGTTTTGGACTACAAGCTAGAATTCCAAGGAAAAAAACCCTATTTAAATCAAAAGCAACGCAAAAAACGAGTTAAGTCGGCAAAAGAACACATTAAATGGTCAGAAAATCAATGGAAGCAAGTAATCTGGAGTGATGAGAGTAAAATATCGCTCTTTGGCAGTGATGGTAGAAAATACGTGAGACGAAGAGTAGGTGAAGCGCTTCATTCTGATTGCATTGAAACAACAACTAAAAATCCAACAAATGTCATGATTTGGGGATGTATATCTGCAGATGGTGTGGGCCGAATTCATGTGATTGATGGCATCTTGAATGCCAAAAAATACATCGAAACTGCACGGAAACCAAAATTGATACCTTCCATCGGGTATCTCTTCTCCAACAACGCAACATTTATTTTTCAGCAGGATTCAGCTCCATACCACACAACAAAAGTATGCAAAGCATGGTTTCAAAATAAAAGCATAGATATATTACCATGGCCAGGAAACAGCCCTGATCTCAATCCAATTGAAAATTTTTGGCGACGTTTGAAAATTCTTGTACGCAAAAAACGTCCATCCAATAAAAGACAACTAAGTGAAGCTATAATTGATTCTTTGCACCATGTGATTACGAAAGATGAACTCCAAACACTTGTTCACTCGATGAAAAGACGCTGTGAAGCTGTCTTAAAAATTAAGGGTTATCCTACTAACAATAAGTATTGATTGTGTAAGTATCACTTTAAAAAAATGCAAATCTAAGATAGATCTTACTATTAATTGCATAACTTTTTTTGTAATACATATATTGTAATATTGTATTTATTAATTAATTTTACACTAAATTACCTTCAATTTGAAATATAAACGTTTGTATTTAAGTGAAAATTAATATATTTTACAAGCACACAAAGTTGAAAAACATGAAACTTTCAAAAACTGTCCACACTTTTGGCCACCAGAAATACAATATAGTTAGATATATAAATATGTTTATAAGGATTCTAACGTATGTATATATATATATATATATATATATATATATATATATATATATATATATATATATATATATATATATATATATATATATATATATATATATATATATATATATATATATATTAAATAAACAAAAATTTTACTAGAATATAATACCTTAGGGGACAATATTTAATTAATTGGCATAAAATAGTAAAAGAGCCTCATAATTAAATTGCAAGTTAATTAAAAGAACTTGTAACAGATAGGACAAATAAAATTCCTCATTTATGGCATGCTCTGTTATTTATGCTAAATTCTGTGATTTTGACCATCCCAAACGGTATCTCAATTCTTTTTCAAAATTATCACATTTCAAGGAAAAATAAATTATTATAAGATTTTTAAAATTGCAACCACATTTTTTTTTAAATCCAAATCATGCATCGTATCAGAGAGGACATGGAATGCAACAGAGGGGACGTCTTGCAAATTTGACAAAAAGTTAAAGGATAATATCACTGTTAAAATTCACTCTTCGGTTACTTAAAGTTGGAGTTGTCAACACTGCTATAATTGAAAAACGTGCTACATCTTTGTAGTTTTTTTTAAAATGACCGTGTTTAAAAAAACAAGAGCATTGTTTGTTTGTTTCTAAATTTCAGTTATTTGGGCAACAAAATTAACAACCCAATTTTTTTCTAGTGCTTTTTCCAGTATCAAAACTATAATAACATCAAAAGAATCTTAGACTGGAGTACATTAAATATGCCGGGTCAAAAATTTCTCCATGTCCCCCCCCAAAAAAAAAATCAATAACCTCTGGGAGCACTGATCGAGGAGTTTCCTTGTCTTTTGGATTGGGTTCAAAATTACAAAGCAACAAGGAACATTGGTAGCTGTAAACTCATATTTGGGTCAGTTGTTCAATGACGGTTATAAAATAAAAAATCAATTGAGCGATTGTCCTCAAGTCGTTAAATTTAGTAATTTTTTTGGTATTAAGCTTACTGAGTATGAGAGGAACTGTCCAATGTTTTCTTGGAGATGCAGGTAACATACGATTAGCCTTTTTAAAAGCTTTCCCCAATGCCTAAGGAATATTATAAAGAGAATATCCTTCCTCAATTTCTATTGCTTGTATCAATGTCTTTTTATTTTCCAGTATCTTAATTTTTTTTGCAAATTATGTGTTTTTCTATTAAGGTTTTTTTTATTCAGAGTACTTCTGTTATCATAAATTTTCGTTTCATATTCTTTATTTTTCTTCTCACAAATAGAACATTCTATTTCTATACTCTCTCATTTTTGCAGATGCGGTTTTCCCCATACTGATTACTCATTTAAAAAACTTTTGACTATAAAATAAGTGCACTATCAAAAAGAAAAAAATTGCACAGCTTTGTGTAAAAAGTGTGCTCTAATAGTGGAAGACCTGGTTTAAACTAACTAAATCAGGATGCTATAGCACTTGTTTACATTCCTAGAGGTCCTTTTTAATGGTCAACTCCTCTATTTTGTGTAACTGAGGGGACATTTAGTTTTGTCCTCTCTGTGACGTCCCCTCTTTTATATGAGAAAATTAAAGAAAATTTTCTTCAAAAATATAACATAACATGATTATACTAATGGACATTATTGTAAAAACCAAACATTAAGTTATATGGGTTTTTGTGTAATGAATGGAATAAACTTAAAAGAATAACTGTAACAGATGGGACAAATATATATTTGTGATAATTCTTGTCTTAAAAAATAAGAAATTTTTTTAAAGCGGTAATCATAATTAGAAACAAGAACAATTTATTTTACAATATAAATCAAACTATATGCAAAATCGTAATATTTTAATATCTTATTCTCCTTTAAAACAGACAGTTTTTGTTGGTAGAATAAGTCAAAATCATAAATCCTCTCTATTTAGAATAAATTTTACTATAATCATGCATAACTCTAGAAAATAACTTTCAAAATTCATAAATTACAACAAATTTCCTTTGAATGATACCAAATACAAGGATATTTGCTTAAACTTTAAAATATAGACTTTATAACTTAAACTTTATATTCATTTGAAATTTTGTTTTTCAATGTTGTAAATATTTTTTATGAATTATTTACCATCATGAATTTTCAATTTAAAACTTCCGAAAAGTCTACCAATCAATCAATTTTAATGATGATTCATCACCCAGCCTCTTTACTTCCTATATTCATCTTTTATTTATATTCTTTTGAAATTTCATTTTTCAATATTGTAATTATTTTTAATGAATTGAATATGATCCTAAATTTTTTATTTAAATTTCCAATGTCTACAACTCCAGGTTGGTATCAATATTTATGATTTTTAATCACTCAGCTTCCTTACTTCCATTAACTATCTTTTATTGATTATTCTTTTTAAATTTTGTTTTTCAATGTTTCATTTGATTTTTGTAAACTAACTTATATTTTCAATTTAAAATTTCAGAAAAGTCTACAACTCCTGGTTAGTATCAATTTTAATGATGATTCTATTTTTAACTTCTTGACTCCCTTTAACTATTGATATTCTCTTGAAATTTTATTTTTCGATGTTGTAATTCTTTTTTATGAATTATTTACCAACTAAAAATTTTCAATTCAAAATTTCAGAAAAGTCTACAACCCCTGGTTAGTATCAATATTAATGATGATTCATCACCCAGCTTCTTTACTTCCTATACTCATCTTTTATTTATATTCTTTTGAAATATCACTTTTCAATATTGTAATTACTTTTAACCAATTAAATATGATCCTAAATTTTTAATCTAAAATTTCAGAAAAGTCTACCACTCCTGGTCAGTATCAATTTTAATGATTTTTAGTCTCTGAGCCTCCTTACTTCCCTTAACCATCTTTTCCTGACATTCCTTTTAAATTTTGTTTTTCAATGTTTCAATAAATTTTTTTCATCTTAAATTTTCAATTTAAAATTTCAGAAAAGTCGACAACTCCCGGTTAGTATAAATTTCAAGGCTTCATCCTGCTGTTTTACTTCACTTAATCATAATTCTTTGATTTTTTTAAAATTTCGTTTTTCCATGTTTCAATTGTTTTTTATGAATTATTTGCGATCTTAAATTATTAATGTGAAATTGCAAAAAAGTCCAGAACTCCTGGTTAGTATTAATTTCAAAGATGGTTCTTTCTCAATCTTCTTTATTTTTATTAACCATATATTATTGACTTTCTTTAAATCTTGTTTTTCAATATTTCAATTGATTTTCATGAATTGTTTACAATCTTAAATTTTCAATTTAAAATTTCAGAAAAGTCCACAACTCCTGGTTAGTATCAATTTGAATGATAATTCATTACCTATAACTTCTTTACTTCTTTTATTCATATTCTTTTGAAATTTTGCTTTTCAATGTTTTAGTTTATTTTTCTTAATTATTTGCGATCTTAAATTCTCAATTTAAAATTTTAGAAAAGTCTACAACTCCTGGTTAGCATTAAATTTACTTTAATCTTATTTTATTTGTATTCTTTTTAAATTTTATTTTTTAATGCTTAAAAACTTTCATGCTTGAAAATATTGAATGGTTGTAATTTCATCTTGGTTGTAGTTCCAAACATCATGGTAGTAGTTTCAAGCCTTAAAGTTTTTTTTATATAAAGGAGATTCCTCTTTAAAATGTTTAAAAAGTTATATATTTATTTGGGTAAAACCTTAATATATTGATCTACAACCCTTGGTTGGTATTAATTTCATTGATGATTTGTCTCCTATATTATTATTTTTCTTTTGACCTTCCATTTTTGGATATTCTTTTAAAAGTTTGCGTTTAAATATTTAAACTCCAGAGAATAGTTTCAAACCATAAAATTTAAATATACAGAGATTCCTGTTTCACTTTCTTTCGTTAATCAATTGAATAGTTCTGAGTATTTGAATTAGTTAGAAAGGTCCTTAACACCAAAAAAAAAAAAAAACTGATTAGTTTGTTCTTATTTACGACTTTAGTTTAATTTAAATATTTTTAAACTGATTAGGATTTCTAACTTTCCATCTAAATTTTAGGAAAGTTCACAAGTCCTTAATATTATTAATTTCAATTATGATTCTTTTCGCAGCTTTTCTTTAACCTTCTCATTGCTGATTATCTAATAAAATGTCGTTTTTATATTATTCAACACCAAACAAATTCGAAAATAGCTTTCACTAATCAAATACTTTTATAGTTAGTTTAATTTGTTTAATTGCGAGCATATTTAATATAATCTTTTCCTAATTTTTAGAAAAGACTACTACTGGTTAGTATATTTTTTGTAGAGGAGTTATTTTGAATTTTAATGTAATATAAGTTCCGAAACAAAGTTGTAAAAAATTTGATTGGTAATACACTGTCTTGTCTAGTTAAGTTAGTATTTATTTTGATGATAGGATATAATGATATAATGATATGATGATATTATGTAGGTATGGCTTGTAGATTGAGGCGTGTGTAATACTACATGATATCTGAGTAGTAGTGTAGTGTGAGTAGTGTGTGTAATATATATTATATATATATATATATATATATATATTGCTGTGTGTGTCGTGTAAGTGTGTATAATAGTATATATATATATATATATAATATATATATATATATGTGTGTATATATATATATATATGTATATATATATATATATATATATATATATATATATATATATATATATATATATATATATATATATATATATATATATATATATATATATATATATATATATATATATATATATATATATATATATATATATATATATATATATATATGTGTATATATATATATATGTATATATATATATATATATATATATATATATATATATATATATATATATATATATATATATATATATATATATATATATATATATATATATATATATATATATATATATAAATATATATATATATTGAAAACAGAAATTCATAATCCTCATAATTAAATTGCAAGTTAAAAGAGCGTGTAACAGAGGGAACAAATCAAATCCCACATTTTCGACTTGCACTGTTATTTATGCTAAATTCTGTGTTATGCTAAAATATTTTTAAAATTATCATATTTCAAGGTAAAATAAATTATTATAAGATTTTTAAAATTGCAGATGAATTTTTTAAAACTCTAAATAATGCATCGTATCTGAGAGCACATGGAATGTAACAAAGAACAAATACAAATTTGAAAAAAAGTTAAAAGGAAATATCACTGTAAAAAGTGATTCTTCGGTTATTTAAAGTTGGAGTTGGCAGCACTGCTATAACTGAAACCCGTGCTACAACTCTGTAGTTATATTTGAAAATGCTTATTTTACCAGAACGTGTTTAAAAAAACAAGTGCATTGTTTGTTTGTTTCTCAATTTCAGTTATTTGGGCAACAAAATTATCTGCCCAATTTTTATCCTAGAGCTTTTACCAGTAGTAAAACTATCTATTACAGCATCAAAGAATCCCAGTGTCTTAAATGGTGACTGGAGCACATTAAATATGCCGGGTAAAAAATTTCTCCAAGTTACCAAAAAATAATCAATTACCTCTCGTGGTACTAATCGAGGAGTCTCCTTGTCATTTGGATGGGGTTCATAGTTGCAAGGGTACGGAGTTGAACATTCGTAGCCTTAAACTCAAATTTGGGTCACCTGTTCAACGACGGTTGTAAAATAAAAAGTAATTGAGCGATTGTCGCCAGTCGTTATATTTAGTAATTCTATGTAATTATGGCAAACAATTGTGATTTTAATATTAAATTCACTTTTTCGCGAATAGCACATAAATATGGCTACACATAAATATGGATAGGTCGTAGCACAACAAACTTGTATTTGCCAATTTTTATGCTTGGATGCATCTGCTTTGATACTTGATATGCTTCCATCAAGATGCACATTTGGCTTTGAGGACTTTCTGTCCATTTTCTCTGACAATCATGCACTCAGCTCAAACAGAAATCTTTTAATAAAGCTTATCAGATGAGTAGAACTTTATCACAAGTCTTTTTTGTTTCATAAAAAGCTTTGCTACTAGGCATTTCTCTTTGTTTTGGTAGTAAGGTTAAAGAGTATGTGGAGAATAGTACAACGTTTTCTTGGAGATACAGGTACTGCACGGCTGGATTTTTTAATAGCTTTCCTCAATGCCTAAGGAGTATTATAACGGGAATATCCATCCTCAATTTACATTGCATGTATTAGTGCCTTTTCCTTTTTACTTTCATTTTTGCACAATTTATCTATTTTTCTAATAAGGTTTCTTTCTTCAAAATACTTCTGTTATCATAAATTTTCGTTTCATACTCTTTATCTTTCTTCTCACAAATATCTTTATTGATCTGAGAGAATATAGAACATTCTATTTCTATATTCTTACATTTTTTCTGCAGCGGTCTTCCCCATACTGATTACTCATTTAAAAAACTTTTAACTATAAACTAAGCACTCTATCAAATAAAAATTGCACATCTTTGTATAAAAAGTGTGCCCTAAGAGTAGAGGAACTGGTTTAAACTAACTGAATCAGGATGCTATAGCACTTGTTTACATTCCTAGAGGTCCTTTTTAATGGTCATCTCCACAATTTTGTGTAACTCAGGGGACATTTAGTTTTGTCCTCTCTGTTACGTCCCCTCTGTTACATGAGAAAATTTAAAATTTTTAATTTCTTTTCCTCAAAAATATAACATAACATAATTGTACTAAAGGACTTTGTTGTAAAAACCAAACATTAAGTTAAAAGGTGTTTTGTTTTATAAATAGAATGAACTTAAAAGAATAACTGTAACAGAGGGAACATATCTATATTTGAGACAATTTTTGTTTTAAACGATAAGAATTTTTTTTAACGGTAATCACTTTAAAATAGACCAGGAACAATTTATTTTACACAATAAATCAAACTATACGTAAATTCGTTATATTTTCCATTACTTATTCTTTTTTAAAATAGACAGTTTTTTTTGGGAGAATAAGTCAAAATCATATATCCTCTCTATTTATAATAAATTTTACTATAATCATGCATAACTTTAAAAAATAACTTATAAATTCATAAATGACAATAAATTTCCTTTAAAATGATACCAAAAGATAAGGATATTGCTTAAACTCTAAAAATTCACTACTGGTTTCAGTTGGCAGGGAATTCAACTTCTTGACTTCCTTTAATTATTTATATTCACTTGAAATTTTGTTTTTCAATGATGTAAATATTTTTTATGAATTACTTACCATCTTGAATTTCCAATTTAAAATTTCAGAAGAGTCTACCACCCCTGGTTAGTATAAAATATTATGATGATTCATTACCTAGCTTCTTTAATTCTTCTATTCAAATTCTTTCGAAATTTTGCTTTTCAATATTTTAGTTTATTTTTCTTAATTATCAACTATCGTAAATTTTCAATTTTTAGAAAAGTCTACTACTGTTGGTTAGTATTAATTTTACTTTAATCATCTTTTATTTATATTCTTTTTAAATTTTATTTTTCAATGCTTCCGAACTCTCATGTCTGAAAACTTTGAATGGTTGTAATTTCATCATGGATGTTGTTCCAAACATCATGGTTGAAGTTTCAAACCATAAAGTTTTTTTTTTATATATAAGAGATTCCTCTTTTAATCTCTTTAAATAACTCATTTAAATATTATAATTATTTGAGTAAAACCTTAATATATTGATCTGCAACCTTTGGTAGGCATTAATTTCACTGATGATTTGTCTCCTATATTATTTCTTTTTTTTAAACTTTTCATATTTAAATATTATTTTAAAATTTTGAGTTTAAATATTTGAACTTCTGAGAATAGTTTAAACCATTATATTTTTATATACAAAGGTATCTCTTTCAATTTTTTTCAATAATAAATTGAATTAATTTGAGTAATTTTATCGAGAACCTTAATATTTTTATTAAAAAAAGTGCTTATTATTACAACTTTAGTTTCTCATGAATGATATTGATTTTTTAAAATTATTCAAGCTTTTAAATTCTTTATCTTAAAACTCAGAAAATTACACTACTCCGGGTTAATATTAGTTTAAATGAGGAATCTTTTCTAAGCTTCTTTTTTTTCTTTAACTTTTTTTTCAAGTTTCCGTTTTGAAATTTTGTTTTTAAATGCTTAGCCAAAGAAATAATAAAACATATTCAAACCATAAAATTAAAATATACAGAGATTTCTGTTTCACTTTCTTTCGATAATCTATTGAATTGTTTTAAGTATTTGATTTAGTTAGAAAGATTCATAACATCTTGATTTTTTAAAAAGAAAAAGAACTGAATAGTTTGTTTATATTCACGACTTTAGGTTTATTTAAATATTTTTTAAACTGATTAAGAATTTCAAAATTTCCTTCTAAAATTTAGGATATTTCGCAAGTCCTTAATATTATTAATTTCAATGATGATTCTTTTCTCGGCTTTTCTTTAACCTTCTTCTTACTGATTATCTTTTGAAATGTCGTTTTTAAATTATTCAACACCAAAAAAATTAAAAAATAGCTTTTACTGATCAAATACCTCTATAGATTCCTCTTTAATTAATCAATATAATGTTAAGAGTATTTTGTTTAATTGAAATATTAAAATATTCAATTGTTTAATTAAAATATTGTTTAATTAAAATATTCAATATAATCTATTCTTAAATTTTAGAAAAGACTACTACTGGTTAGTATATTTTTTGTAGAGGAGATTTTATGAGTTTTAATGCAATATAAGTTCCGAAACAAAGTTGCAAACAATTTGATTGGTAGTAAACTTTCCTTTTCTAGTTATTTTTTGTCTCTCTCTCTCTCTCTCTCTCTCTCTCTCTCTCTCTCTCTCTCTCTCTCACACACACACACACACACACACACACACACACACACACACACACACACACACACACACACACACACACACACACACACACACACACACACACACACACACACACACACACACACACACACACACACACACACACACACACACACACACACACACACACACACACACACACACACACACACACACACACACACACACACACACACACACACACACACACACACACACACACACACACACACACACACACACACACACACACACACACACACACACACACACACACACACACACACACACACACACACACACACACACACACACACACACACACACACACACACACACACACACACACACACAGGTACGCAAGAGCCTGCAACCGGGGACGTGTGTGCCGGTACCCGCGACCGAGGACCTCCGTTAATAATGGGTGTATTTTGATAAAATTTGGGTATATATATTCTAATACATGGTTGATAATAGTTTTATGCTCAAATTTGAAATATTTTTATTTTTTCGAAGTAGGCAATTTTGCAAGGTAAGCGAGGACTTCCATACACAACATACACACTTTACACAGCTAATCGAGGACCTTCAGTAGAAAAAGTCGCATAGCATGCATTTTCACAGAATTACTCTGTTCCAAGTCATTTAAATTTTAAATCATTTAGTTAGGAGATGATTATACTTTGTGTTTTACATTTTATTTGAATGTTATTGCTAAAAAATATATATATTTCGTGTTTAGATGCTGAATTTTTTTAAAACCTTTTTGGTCCTAGAAATATGACAACTCGAATGAAAATTAATAACTATATGGCAAAATAGACTCTATTTTATAGCTTTCAAAAATTAAATTTTCTTAAAATTTAAGATACATCCCTTCAATTCTCAAATACCATACTTTTTCATTATTTTGCTTATGTTAGGGCACTAAACTCGGTCGCACATTAAAGCTCATCCAGATTCAGATCAATAAAAATAAACTTATTTGGGAAGTAAAGGCGGTCGGTGTGCGCAATGCAGACTACAATGACAGTACCATTCCTATAAAACTGGAGTTCCTTGCGCATCACGGATATTTTGTTCTCATGATTTATAGTTTTTTTAAAATTTGTTTATTTAATTTGTTAATTTTTTTAAAATTTTTTTATGCTTGTCATTTTTTTAAATATTTAGTTAAGAAGTGTGTTAAATTTTTTATTGATGAAACTTATAACATGTCCATAACTAAAGTTGTTTTCAACTGCAAAGTAGCGAATGAAGAAAGGGGAATGCTTAAAGTATCAAAATCAAGGAAACTCTTAAATATTCTATTAGTTTCTTTTCCGAAAGCTAAATATGTGAATGTAAACCTCTTAAAATCTAAGATTTTTGTAAATCAGCAACCAAGGTGTTACTGCAAACATATAGAACAGCGAAATTATTTCTAATAAGAAGAGCAATGAACAAAAACTACTTATACATTCATTCAACTGTGTATTTCTATTATACACTCCGGCAACCGCGGACTTCTACTATACACCCCGGCAACCGCGGACTCCTGCAATACACGCCGGCAACTGAGGACTTTAAAAATGCATGTTTTAAAAATACAGGAACAAATTTAATGATCAATCACAGTGCTATTCTAACCGAACAAATGCTGTATGAGAGCCAAAAATTCTCAGATTAAATAAAAAAATGATTTTTTTTAAAAATTCCTTTCTCTGTGATTAGTCATTAACTGTGTTATTTTTCTGCTCTGAATCCCGAAACGAATACAACATATTTCCAACAACAGGTGGACAAATAGATTATACCATCTGGCTAGTCAAGAGGGGTTTCTTTTAAATACTCTCGCACAGAATCCGCTTCGAAAACCTATTGTATAGATCCCTTTTAAAAAATAAATGTACGTTTTAAAAGCAATGAAAATCAATGTTGAACGAATGAACCAGAAGTTAAAAAACTAAATATAAATAAATGATATTTTCAGGCATATTTTCGAATTTTCTAAGAATTGTTTAAAAAAATTTGAAGTAAATTCAGACTAATATATAACAATTCTAAAATCAGATATTTCAGCAACGTGCATTGAGTTGGCTAACAAGGTATTTCGGAGGGACACTATTAAGAAAATTTCAGTAGATCTCATAATTAGCTAAATATACTTTACGGGAAACACTAAATTTACTTCTTTTTATCATCCTTGAGTTAGAACAATTTAGATTCTGATTTAGAAATTTAAGTCGAAATCAGCATTTAATTAATATTTATGATGTATTCATCCATAATGAATTTAAACCTAAAATTGAAATTTTTCATAGATGATCCAGTTATTTCAATTTATTTTAAAAACTACATTCATTAACGGTTGACTCAGCGATTAAATTACAACTTTCTAGCAATGTGATTAGAACATTCTAGTTAGTTTTTAACTATTATCTAAGTTCATTGCGACTAAACTTAGTGAATTCATTTAGCGGAATTAGTTATAAAAATAGGTTCGATAAAATTTGCGGCCTCCCAAATTCGTTCGAAGATTTACATTAAGTCTTTCTATTTATTTATTTTAAAATTGATTCAAATTTAAACTGATTGCATATTCTTTGATTAGTTCAATCACAGATTCACTCCCTTGCCCAGTACGAGCCACTGACCCCTCTCCAATTCAGAAATACATTGATTTCGTCACAGATTTACAGCCGTATTGCAAATTTACCGGTCCTTCTAATCATTCATTAATTCATTTCCTATATTCCTAAATTATAGTAATTAGTTTATTTGTTCTTATTGATCACTCACTTACTAATACAAAATGCCTCTTGTTGAATAACTTTCGACTGAAAGATATTAAATGGTGTTATATTAGGGAATCAAGGATCATTAGAAATCAATATTGTTAATATACATCGTGCACATACCTAGGAACTTTTGAGATTTTTTCACATGAGACAATATAATTTTTAATCTAAATATTGATTATTAACCGAATTCAGAATGAGAAAGAACTTTTGCAGCCCGAAATACTCCAAGAGTATACGCACTTTAAGAGTATGTATACATATGAATACAATATATAATAAGAGTCTAACGTATAAAAAACCCATCCTTTGTGATTTTGGGCTACTAGAGAGAGAAAATTTTGATACCGTGGGTAGTGAAGAAAGAATCACGCGATTTACATCCTTAAGGAATTAAAAACAATATAATAGAAGATATAACTAATTTGTTAGTTCAATAGTTTGTTGTTTTTCAACTTTAGAGAATCACTTACCAATTTTTTGTAAACATTTCTAAAATTGTATTATTAAATTATCCAAAATTTAAAAATTATTTTAATAATCATCATGTAACTATAATTATTTTCATCTTATTAGTCAGTGTAATATATAGATAGCAAAAAACTCCCGACGAACACGAAAATTTAAAATTTTAGCTATTTATTACATTGCAGCAAGATCTTACCACTCCAGGTTTCCAGGTTTTTTTAGCAATAGTATGCGAACAAATATTAAATGAAAAAGATTGAAGGATTAATATTAAATAAATTAAAATAAAAATATGAAATAAAACAATAAATTTTGTTAATACTAAATTCATTCAAGAATTTCATTTAGGAATGCCAGCATAACAAAAGAATATTAAAAGGAAGATACTCATACTCATACTCGTGAAACAAAAGCATGCTAAAGAATAAAATCTTAACAATGTTAAAGACTAATAAAAAACATTACATTTTCTTTTCTTCTGCTGAGAGCATTCTGAGATATTAAAATCTGAGTCTGACTAATATAAAAAAGGAGTTTAATAATATCCAAAAATCAAAGTGGGAATATATTAACTAGCCGCAAAAACTGATTGTTGTGCTGGACTATTCTGCATCATTTGGTATAATGGAGTTGATTTGTTTATTAGCTTCTTTTGTTATCTAATTTTTTTTTCTTGGAATAATATTGTCGCAGTTAGCAAGACAACCTACCCCTTTCTTATACACAATTATAAGTCAAAAATTATGAAACACAAAATTTACGTCATTCTAAATACCCATAGATCTAAATTCTAAGCGTCATTCTAAAAACACCTTACCGTTCACTACAAAAATCGCTAAACTTTCACGCTTCTAAGTCGTATAGTTTTTGAGAGCAAAACGTAGAGTAACAAAATGTTGAACATCCAAAACAGAAGCGTTGATTGAGATATTTATTATTTTTTTCCTCCAATGCACCATATTAGGTGAGCCAATGTTGCTCCCATAGTAAGGACAGATAGCACAGAAAATGAAAAAAACATCCTTGCCTTGTCCAGTATTCGAACCCAGAACCTTTCCGATGTAAGGAAGATGTTTTAACCCTTTGAAATAATTGTTTTTCAATATAATTGTTCCTTAATATAATTGTTTCCAACTGCATCAAAGGGTTAAGAAATAATTATTTCTTAACCCTTTGATCCAGATGGATCATCGGTGTCTCTTATGTATATATATTTTTAACGCTTTAATTACGATCAAAAATATATTTTGGTATTTTTTAAGTGTAAAAAACAGTTTAATAGTTACTAAAAAAAAGTCAGTTTATCGGATTTATATTTGGTTAAAAATATAAAATCCAAAAAATGTGGCCTGACATTTTTTTTTTATTCATGTTCAAAAATGTATGGATTATTAATTCTGTAAAGTAAAAAAAAGTTCTACGATGGCTAACTGTTTAGCTTAGATCTAATGACCTTAATTCAATACAACTGGTGTTTCATGTTGTTTTTTATTTCCAAAAATTATTAAAAGGCACGATATTATAATCATTTATTTTGTCCTAAATTAATACAAAATAATGAAAAAAGTATGAAATAAATAAGTCCGGCTCAAAAGAAAGACCTGGTTATCTTATTGTAGCTTAAAATGTGATAATTTCGTTGGGGGAAAAGTTTTAGCATTTTAATTGATGTATTAGGATTTTCAAATTTTCTTCACATGCTTTACATTATATAAACGTTTCTACTTTTTTAACAGTAGCTGCTAAATAGTTCCTGATTATTGGAATGTAAAAACATTATTATTTGAAGTTTTGCTTCCTAAGAACACGAAATTCATGCCTTTATACATGCTCTAAAGTTTGGTTGTAGGGATAAATTTCTGTGGGATTATTTGCAACTTTTTTTTTTAGAAATGTTGAATTATTTTAATTAAAAATGATTTTTATTCAAAATAAAATGAAAGTTTTAAGACTTTTCATTCGAGAATTCAAATTTAGAGAAAAAAATACTAAATTTCATTTTGTGCATTGCCTTGCATATAGTGGAAATTTTTTTTAATTACTTCGTAAGGGTCTATATTTTATTTCACTGCGAAAAAAATTTGATATCCTTATAAATAAAACACTATATATAAGATAAGATAAGATATAAGTAAAAGAAAAAAAAGATATTTTAGGAAATAAGATAACTAAAGCAACGTTTCCTTTTCCTTTCCTTGCCTTGCCTCCTGTTGTCTCCCTATAATTGCAATTTTTAATTGTTTTTTTTTATTTCTTATGCTTTATAGTTAGCCATTTCTCTCACTGTCTTATATAAGTCTACAAAATATAGATGAGGACGTTTTTCATTTTTAACTAGTATTTTTTAAAATTATTCTAGTGCGCAGTATAGAAAAAGTAACTAGATAAAAAATAACTAATAATGATAACTAGAAAAACATAATATTTTCGCTTAAAAATTATCTTTGAAAGGGTCTCGGATATTTAAAAAATTGTAGAAATAGTTGGGAAGTTTGGCGCTTCTAGAATTTTAATAATAATAAAATAAATTATAATAAAAAATCGAAACATTGATAAATACTGGCATTTTTATTTATAATTTTAAAGGTGTGGAAGCATTATTCATTAACAATTAGAATATTCAGTGTAAGGGAAAGTGTTTACTGTTTGCATTTATGACAGAAAGGTCACTGTCCTTATATTATTTATCAGCTTGACCCTTCTCTTTGACGGTTCATTTTGAAAAGAGAGGGAAGTCTCCCCTCCTCCATGCTTTGGGGCAAAGAAAGGTTGGTGCCGGATGGACATGGATGGACCCTACCTAATTCCTGAAAAGATGATTCGGAGAAATTCCCGCGCTTTCTGCATTCCAGCTCTTTTTGTAGAAATAGAACACATATACTGTACCCTTTGGAAATTCCTTTTCGAGAGACTTTCATATTACTTAAAACCGTGTGAATAAACATATATTTTCTTATTTGATGGAAAATTAGGAAAATCACTCTTTACACTTATATTTGTTTACTCGAATGCATTACTTTAACACAGCAATGAGAACAAAAATAAGAAAAGAAACAACAAATTCCAGCTCATGTAACAAGTAGACATTTAAATTCCAACTTCAAAAATACATTAATAAAATGCCAATTTAACTTCTTCAAAAATAAATTGAATTATTGAAATGACTTAAAATTGAATTGTTGAAACTACAATTAGGAACGCTCAAACTCAGTCAACATAATTAAGCAAAAAGTTGTCATTTTTACTTCATTCTATACTAAAAATTTGTAAACTTATTAAATCAATCTAGATAGGATATTAATGTAAGGCAGAATACTGCTCTCATTGAATTGGTTAAGCACAAGTTTTTCACAATGCAAGAAATAATAGGTGCTAACATGCTCCTTGCAATTCTTTTTATTATTTATTTATTTAAAAATTTTTTATTTATAATTAATTTTTTTATTGATTTACTTATGTATTTATTTTACATATGCTCACATTGAAGTTGAAGGAACTGCAAAAAGAAAAAAAAATGCAGGGGCAGCATGTGCATTTTCAGGGGGCATAAATTTGTATTTTTCAAGAAATATATTTGAGTGGTTAAATATTGACCAATGCCTCTGAAAATATCAGTAACAGTAGATTTTATTAAAAAAAAATTGGATCTTTGAACTTATAATTAATTTGAAAATTGAAGTAATAATTTTTAAAAAAATAACAATAATAATTTTAGCAGATTCTTAAGCTTTGAAAAAGAAATCATAGATAATTCTACAAGATATAATTTTAAAAGTACGGAGTATAAATAACGAAGCTCATTTAGATTTGCATACTTTTCTTCGAATTGAAATGTTTAGTCAAATTAAATGTAAATTATTTGATTTGAAAGTATTTAGACGCGACTGATCAGAGTATATAATTATTTTTCACATTTTAATAATTCTGAAAATTGTGTCACGCATAATCTTTTCCCCTACTGATTGTGACACTTTTCCCCAATAGGCTTGCCATTCTTGAACTGCATTGTAGCAGAATAAATAAATTCTTTTTAAGAATTAAAGAAACATAACTTTAAGTATTGTGGATCACATTTTAGCTGGCTGAATTTAAAGCTTGATGAGAAAAAGCTGAAAGGGGTTACGCTGCACCGAACGTCTAATAAAAAATCATATTAAGTAAAATAAAAGGAAAGACCATAGAAATATTTTGAACTTTATTTACGGAAGTCCTTCAGGGTACAAATGCTATCTTCGTGGGAGCGATTAAAATTTCAGTGAGTTACAATTCAAATAAGTTTCAAACTATTGTGGAAGTTTACACGTTGTTTCTACAAAATTTTCGCGTTTCACATGAAAGTTTCCTTGTTTAAAAACTAGTCGTTTTTATATAATCATGTTCATGATTTAGGAAGTTTTAATTCTTAACAGTTTAACTGGAATGAATAAAAATAGTAGTTTCAAGAATAAATATTACGATTAAAAAATTATTTTACAGTATTCAGTATAAGTTGTAATGCTTCAACATATATTTTAGGAAATCTCCAGACTAAAATTTTTTGTATGTTAAAATGATTGGGGGAAAATGATTACGATAAAATTAGAAACTATTATTATATTGTATTAACACAGGCTGGAAATAACAGAAAAACCAATTATGCGATAAATTATTAAGAATTGTAAATATGCGTAAATACTTTGACATTAATTTGATAGAAAAACACTTTATTTTTTATTTTTTTTCTTATAAGAAGTACGCATAGTTTATTGTTTCGTTATTCATAAGTTGAAAATAATTTTTAGATTAAAAAAAGGCAAGTTAGAACGTTAAATCAAAAAATAATAATAATATTAGAGCAACATTCTCATAATATTTTTGCGGTGTTTCTTAAATTCAATATTTCAGAAAATAATTCTTGCATTCCTTAATTGTTAACAAATACTATACTTCACGCATATTAAAATATTAGTAGAAGTCTTACTTTAAAATTAAACTTCTTTGATGCTTATAGCTATCAAGTAGCTTTGATGCTTATAGCTATTCTACGTTTTTAAAAATTAGCAAAAATATGGCTTGTACATGTTTTATTGCTACAAATGTGTGTAGCAGAGCAACAACAATGTAACACTTTTTTGTAAAAAAAAAATTTAAAAAAAAAAAAAAAAAAAGAAGAAGAAGAAAAGAGAAAAAACAGCTTTTACTGGGCTACTATGGACTATGGCTGATATGCAAAGTTATACTGTCTAAAACGGAAATAAGAAAAGTAAAAAAATAAATAAAAAAAATGTTATTTAAAAAGTCACTTGGCTTTCAAACATAGTTTGAAAAAAAAAATGGATTTGTATTCCAGAAAAAACCCATTTACTAAGATTTTGTGGGGTAACTTCAGGTATTTGTTAGGTTTTTAAGAATTTTTTAAAATTTTTTTTTTAACTAATTGAGTTTTTTTTATTCTTTAAATATGTCTCTTAAAATAAGTCTTGCTACATTAGTAAATAAATCGGAATAATTTAACTGTGTTAATTTAGCTATATTAAATAAAATCATTTCTAACTGTACATAACAAGATTTACAGTCGGGGAAATAGTATTTAAAATATAATTTTTATAAACTTTTGAACTCAAATTATTGAATTCCTTGATTCAATTTGCAAAAATCATAACTAACTGCACTTTTTTTTATATAAAACTTTGCGAAGAATTCGTGTACTAAACATTAAATTTGTTCACCCCATTTATCTTATTAAAATTTTTTGAAGAAATTTTTCGAAATTTGCGTTTTTTGTGAAAATCCTCCTGAGTCTTACTTGTATGATAGAAATTTTGGCATCTTTTAGTTTTAGCAGAGAAAGGAAATTTAGGAAAGCAATTTTTTATCACTCAAAAACGATTCAGCCGATTTCACTCAAAATTTCGTATTTTACGAATAACAACAACGTACTTTGAAAATGATGTACAAATTTGTATACCTCATGATTTAAACAATATTTGACCGTCAGTAATAGTGTGCAAAGATATTAAATAGTTCATGAGATATGGCATACTATGCAGAAAAGGAAATTAACATCATAGGACTTAAATTTTCGTTCGCTCTCTACATAAACTAATGTGACCATACGTAATCTAATTATCATACTGGTTTTTAGCCTCATGAAATATTGTGAATGCATAATAGTACGTGACACTGTACGTTTAACAGTTTGAAATCAAATACGCGGTGTCGAAAACACAAATCCATTGCTAGAAGGTTTCTAGGGGCTGACGCAGATGCTACATCGCGACCCAAGCGGCAACGATTGTCAGAGGTATAATAATATTGATAATAAAGTAGGAATCCAACAGAAATTCAAACCAAACCAAAGATCTTGCTTTAAACAAGCAATGATTTTTCTGAGTAGTGATGGAATTACCGTAAGTTTCGTAACGTGAGCACTGCTTAGAACCTAGAAGACATGCCAACGCATATGCAGAAAGACATGCCATTGCTTGTCTCATCATCAGATTCTGAGCACGACTTAATGCCCATTTCCTTAGCATTTGGTTTCTCATCGTGCATGTGAAAATTATTAGAAACTGCTTCAAGAAAAACTTCTTGCTTGTTACAATAGGATATTCGCATGCAGTAAGAATGGCCCCTTAAATATGAAACTTCGGATAAAATCTTAAACAGGAAAATGATAATTTAATTTAAGCTTAGCATTTTCAAACTTCATCCAAAATGAGTCCATATTTTCTCTTCCAATGATAGAATCATAGTTTAATTTCATTTCGAACAGCCCTTGCGCGTGACTGTTGACGCAGTACCTGCGTCAGACTCTAAGAAGTATCTAGTTAGGATTGTATTTCCAATTAGAGTTAACCAACCAGGTTATTATTTCTTCTAGTTTTGAATTACTTTGTATAATTTCAAAATGAGTTATTGTTTTTATTTTTATGAAGTCTTCTGACCGTAACTCTTTCAAAACGTGATTTATCACTCTATTAAAGTACATTAAATTGTATGAAGAATGGATGTACTATATTGTCGATAAAAAATATAAAATGTTCCAATAATGTGTAAGGAAAAGAAAATTACAAATGAATTTTATATTGCTTATTTTTCATTTAAGATAAGAGGATGTCGATGAAATAATGGATCAATCCATAAGGTCGTAATGGATCAATCCATAAGTAAAGTAAGATCGGATTAGTAATTTTTCAAATTTATTTATTTATAATTTTTAAATAGGCGTATTTTAGGAAAATTACCCAATTTTTTATCTCAAGTGTCTGTTTAGTGTCAGGTTTTAATTTTAAGGTCTTTAAAATGAAGAAATTCGGAGCAGACATCTCTGAAGCAGACTTTCTTTTCAAACGAGCTTAGCTTTTAAAATTTTATTGTGTATAAAATGTTCAGACAAATATAAAACAGTCGACTAATTAACGAAGAAATTTTCTTACAAAATTATTTTTTAACGCATCACACTAACATCGCAACATTACATCACCCTAATTTAATGCAAATCTAAAATTCAAGATTTTTAATAATGTAAATAAAGTTAATAAATAATGAAGTATTCCACAAGGATAAAAAAAATCAGAAAACTGGCTCTGTAATATTGTTGAATTTAAATTTCTCCTTAGTAGCAATTTTTTATTAACCTTCGTAAACCGTGTTGTTACGGCAGGATGACTATGGTCCAGAAATATTTAAAAAATGCTGTTGTTTAAAATTTCACCAATTTCAATTCCACTTTCAAAATAAGATTTTAACAATTTTAACATACATATTTGATTTACGAATATTTTTTTTATTTTATTAAAATGAAAAATTTTGTTTCGTTTAATATTTTCTTTCACTTTGTGAAATTTTCCAGACTCTTGCAATCCTGTGATAACTTCAAGCGCACATTGCGCAAAATGAAATTGCGAATTCAATGAATAACTTCGGGCTAGTGGTTACAATTTTATGTGCTAGGATTATTCCGTATTGAGAGCTAGTTAAGCATAGACTATATTTTAAGTTTTGAAATTAGATACAAAAACTTACTTTCTCTGAATAAGTATACCCTTTCTTAAATCGGATTTGGATTTCTGATGAATTTCTGAAGATATGGAGGGTATTCTTAGCTGACCAGCGTCCTCAGAAAACTAAATAAAACTTTTGCTAAAATTTTAAAAAATGTGCATTTGAAAACCCAATGATTAACCTTTGCAATTAAATAATCTGAGAACAGAAGCCCCTCGTCGAGAGTGTCTGAAAAAGATGTATATATTTTTGAAACAATTGAAAAGGTAAAAGGATAAATTTTAGAATGTTCTTTTAAAAAAATTTTCTACCAGTTTAGTTCTTTTGAGGACACTGGTCACCTTGTAGCCACTATGGAAAATATGGCCCTCATAGCTTAAGTAGGAATGCAATCTTTAACGTTAATTTTTTTTTACGTGTCTTGTTATATCTCGAGAAGTTTTTAAGCTATTCGAAAAGTTTTTACACACATTCATAAAAATCTTTATTCGAAGATAATTTCAAGTAATTATGAGTACCTAAATGTTCGATGAATCTTATTTTGTGTCATATATTTGAATTAAAAAGTAAATTAAAATAGATTTTAATTTTAAAGTTTTTTACAAAATTTGGAGAAAAAAAATATTAAAAATTAACTTTAATAAGTATGCTTTTCATGCTAAAGCATTGAGACGAAAATAAAAATAATAATATAAAAAATAATAATGTCAAATAAACTGAAAATAATGAAATATTAATAATAAAATAAACTAATAATATAAAAATAATATTATAAATTATAAAAGCATTAAAAAACTGGTCTCCAAAAGCCCTCTTGGTATTTGTTTGGAAACAATTCTTAGGGGGTCGGGAGTCAAGAACCAGTTTTACTCTCCCCTCAACTAGGAGGAGGAGGGAGTGTTACTTCCGCGTCATTGTAAAGAATATAGTAGTCTGAGAATAAAATAATAGAGAAAAGAGGATACCCTTTTACTACCCGCTAAACATTTTTATTTGGTAAAATATGCATGGAATACGTAGAGTTTGTTTGAAATGCATTATTATCAAAATGATAATATTATATCTAATAAAAAGAGATAAACTGAAAACTGTCGAGATCTGTACTTGGGTATTAATAAAACATGATTTCTTTAGAGAAAATTACTTGAATGTTTCTCATCTAGTTTTTATGATATATTTTAATTTTTATAAGTTGTTTTACTTATTCTTCTGCTTTATGAAGTATTTAAATTAAACGCTTTTTAACCCAACTCTTCAGAGTTGTTTTGAAAATTAAAAGAATCAAACAAAAAGAGTGAATAAATTAATTAAATAACTACGATAGTTGCTTAATTAAGTAAACACGTAGTTGTTGACATGGAATGATTGAATAAAAATGGTTTTTAAATGGTCGCAAAATAAGTAATGAAAAATTCTTTAACTTGTACAAAGAATTTTGTTTTATTTGAAAACTATATAAGAGATAGTATCAGTGGTTCTTACTTCTTCTATGTTGCGAATTATATGATGCGTTTAAATTTTTGTAATAAAAATAAAATTAAAAAAATTATATTAAAAGGGAATTTTTAATTTTCTGTTTTAAGGTTAATTATCGAAATAGTGTACTCGCTTTAGTACATAAATGTTCGGCTTTTTCCTAATGAAACGAAGCAATGTGTTATAAAAAAGTAATAAAAAGAATTATTTACTTTATTATTTTTTTAAAAAAAGATACGTAATGTGCGAATTTATTATGGACAATGTAGCTAGTTCATGACTTATTTAAAAACATGCTTGAAAACTTTAAAAAGATAGCTCTTAGAAAAACGCGTTTGAATTAGAATATTATAGCATCTAACATAAGAGTAACCAGTGGCGTATCTAGGGTATGGCAGGTATGGCGCGAGCCATGGGCGCATTATTTGAAAAAGGCGCAAAATCTACCAACACCAACGTCTTTCTTTTTTTCAATTTTTCAAAATATTTTGATATTTTGCTTGTTTTAAAAAAATTAATTTAACATACATACAAATACAAATTTTAAAAACAATAATACAAATTTCAAAAAAATAAATAAAACATTGAAAAGAATCATTTAGAGAACTCTCCAGAATGTAGAATAAAAACTTCCAATGATCCGATCCTCAGATAAATCTTTATTTTTCCAGTACCACAAAGAAAAAGACAAGATAAACATCTCTTCATATCACATTACCAGGATGTAAGAGGGCAATTATCTGGGGGTGAATAGAACACCTGCAGGCATAGAGAATAGCCCTTTGGTGGTGACAGAGGGCAAAGAGATGTGAAAACCATGGGGTATCCCTGTCCAGTTTAGCCCAATTATTAAAATGCTTGTAGATCTTAAATTTTATCAGGGGTGAAAATCACTTTGAAAAGCGGCTTTCGAATTTGTGGAATATGCAAATAGAACCCTTGCTGTAAATTAGCGTAAATCCTTTCAAAAAGGGAGGTTTTGCCACACATGGTGGGAATCACTGTCACAAAACATTTAATACTAAAAACAGGAGGTGCCTCTGCCTTGCTTAAACCAATGATAATACTCAACAATGAATAAACCCCATCTATTCTTTTTTTATGAAGAAAAAAGGACAGCCATAAGTGTAATTTAAACGAAGTATTAGGATTTTCTTAAAATCAAGGATTAAATTGTAAGTAATCATTTCTTATTTATTGAAATCATGCTCACTTTATTATTTCACGTTATATTTTGTAGCGATCGATATACTTTCTAGCAATGCCAAGTGCTCCACTTTCTTTAAAATATTTTATTCAGTGGTAGTTAAAAACGAAACCATACAGAATTTAAGATAATTCTGGTAAAATTTATAATTCTCACCTGGAACAAAATTATGTTTCACATGATTTTTTTCAATTATTTATTATTTATATGTAGAAAGGGAAAATGGTTTTACATTAAATAAACAAAGAATCATACAATAAATGTAACTTTTGCACTCAATAAAAAATATTTTTCTATATGGAGCAGAGAAAGTTTGCATCTCTGTATATGTAGATTGAGAGGGGCGTTTACTACATTAGAATATTTTGTTTTTGTATAGAATTATTTTTATAAAACAAAGTAATTTAATATGCACAATGATATTTTGGTAATAAAAACTGAACTTCGTGTAATTAAATGCTCGTTATTGTATTATTATTAAAAACAATGTCTTAATGGTAAGAAAAAACGAATGTTAAAATTTGAAATGTTGGAAACATAATTTTTCAAGTTTCCTGAAAAATTATTGCAATAAGTAAATATTTTTGTGTAAATTACGTAGCATTGGCTCAGTTAAGCGTGCCAACTATGGAGAAATAGATTTCTTTTCATTCATTAAAAGATAGATTTTAGGTTTAAACACTCATAAAAGTTTTATTTTTAATTGATTAATTTATTTATTGAATGAATAGATTAAGGAACGTATCGTTAATTGTTCAAACTGGTGTTTTTATTTTATTTATTTATTTTTTTTTTTTTTTGCTCTTAAGTCACAGAAATATTATTCACACACAATTTTAATTTTGAATTAATAACTTAAGCTCAAGTTTAAATAATTCTTTTGTTTACAAATTGAGAAAAAAAAGAGTTGTGAAATTTATCAAGACCTTACTTAGTATTTTTTTTAATTTCAAAGCATCCTATTTGTCCATTATAATTAAAATAAAATGGAAAAAAATATCATTGAGGCTATATGTATTTTATAACTATCTATTAAAACAGCACAATAACAACAATAATTCTTTTTTCATTATCCCTTTATTTTAAGAAAATAAGAAAAAAATAATGTTAAACATCTTATAGAAAAATTCGAGCTTGTTTATTTATGAAACATATGCATTTTTAGAAAAATTCAAAAAGCCCTCTCTCCTCAAAATATTCAAAAGATTTATATCTCCTTTTTTTAAAAAGAGCATTTTAAACCTAATTAAATTCGATTAATTTTGGAAAGATTTATTCGGATAATGGCTTTGTCAAAAAAATATCGATTGTTAAATCCTTTATTTTATAGATGAATTAATTATTTGTTGCTTGTAAACTGAAGTTGCATTTTAATTAAAAGGTTCTCGATTGGGTAAATTTTTAACCGCTTAAAATTTTAAACTTACTTATTACCCCAGACAATATTTAAATTTTAAAAAAATGTCTGTGCATCATTAAATGTTTAAACGAATAACCGCTAAGGCAAAAATTTACTTTATTAATAATTATGTATTTGTCGATCTATGTGTTAAGATTAAATTTGATCATATGAACTTTAAATCATTTTTTCTGTAAACGTGCATTTCGTCTCTACCTTCTTTCTTTTTAATATTTTCAACTAATTGCCGCTTGAGTGCAAATTTTAAGAAACGACATTTTTATTAACTAAGGTTTAACGTAGTAATTTGGTCACATAACAGCCTACTTTGGTTTCAATAAATCGTAACTATAGAAAATTTTCAGAACTATTTAAAATATTTAATAATAATATTACATTACATTCCTTTAAAAAGCATTTTATGCCCGCTCAAAATAATATTTTTTTCAAACTAATTCATTTAGCAATTTTTTTATCATATCTTTTATGCATTTTTTAACAATACCCTTGGTACCTTAGCCATGGCCATGTTTGGAAAAATAAGATTATTGTAAAACAGTTTTAATTTATTGCATTAATTCAGAATATTTCTTCTTAGAAATAAAGCTTTTATCCTCCATTTTATTTATTTATTTATTTTGTGAAATATGCGAAAATTGTGTGACAAATTCAAATATGAACAAAAGAAATCAATGTGTGTTTTTAGCATTTTAATATTAGTGCAGATTTTCTAAATGTGTTTTCAGTTATTATATTGTACTTTTGTTACTTTTTTGTTTCTTTACATAAAATACTTTACTCAAATTTAAAGGAAATATATTAGGGGGAGGACCTGTTTTGTAGTCTAAGGTTCTGGGGAGTACGAAGATCAAGAACCTAAAATTGCCAAGTTATTGTATGCACTAATTTCTATGGATTTAAAGAAAAATAAAGTAACTTACAATTTTATCGTAATATTTAATTTAAAATAAAAGATTTAATGTTTCCCTATCGAACTATTAAAATTGTAATAATACATGATTATCTGACACTAATAATTAGGATTATCAAAGGTAATTCTTTTTCTAATTTACTTGATGGGTTCTAACCACCTTCGGACTTATGCGTATAAAATGAACAAACAAAAATTAAAGATAAGAATTTTTAATTTAAATATACAAACTTTTAACTAAATATTTAAATCTTTTGAATAGTTCCAAGTCTACAATACGATTTTAAAAAAAAGTTTTATAATCCTAAAAAGAAGAAAAATTCGAAACGAAACTAAAATGTCTATACTTTAATTGCCTTTATTTTCTTTTTAAAAATTTCAACCACGATGCCGCAAAAATATGTTCATAATAGTTTCCATTTTCTCAACCTACTTTGACATTAATTATTAACAATATCATTAAAGAAGATTTTTCTTGAATTATAACTAATAATCACTCGAGTTTAGAATATATTAAAGATAATAAAATTAACTCGATTGCGACTTTTGATTTCCAGGATCTTTTCAATAGCATTCCCCTTTTTAAACTAAAAGATGTCTTTTTAAATTATTATGATTTTAAAAATATCCTTAATTGCGATTTTCATTGTATTTTTAATAACTACCTTAACAATGGAAAAAAATATTTTTTCAAATTGATGGAATACCCCAAGGATCTAATCTTTCATCTCTCTTAGCTAATTTATTTTTGCACTATTATGAAGAAGAAAATCATGCACTTAATAAATATGTTTTTAGATTTATTGGTGATTTAATTATCTTTAATTTTCAATACAATTAATATCTTTAATTTTATACAATTTTATTAAATAATATTTACCGCAAAGAATTAATCTTGCTTTGTAATCATGATGATAACATTAATTGAATTTTTTTAGATTTGGGTATTATAAAAGAAGAAAATATCTGCTTTGATGATTTAAACGATAAAAGAAATGATTTTAATGTAAATAAACTAATTACTTAGAATTTTAATGTTTCTAAAATATCTATTTAAATACCATGTTTAATCAAATGAATAGAATTAAAAAAACATAAAGTAATGTTTTTTTCTCCAAAAAAAAAAAATAGATAAACTCTTCAAAAACTTGAAGAAAAAAAAACAATTGATACCCAACTAAATTGATAAAATTCTATGTGAAATCATTGAGTTAATTGTATGTTATTATAAATAAGTTAATTAAAAACTTCTTGGTTAATTTATATAATTTTTACCACGTGCAAATCTATCTCGGGCAAATCCGTGGCTAAAAATATGTGCCAAACGGCAATTCATGCTTCTTTCTCTCTTTTTTTCTTCTTAAATAAATGTTATTTTTCTAAAATCATTAAAATTGTATAATTAAATGTCAACCTATTAATTATTAACTTATCCAGAATAATATCAACTCGCGCACATCCATTTTCGAGCCAATCCTTGGTAACTTACAAATCAAACGCGCTTATATATATATATATATATATATATATATATATATATATATGTATATATATATATATATATATATATATATATATATATATATATATATATATATATATATATATATATATATATATATATATATATATAATAAGGGGCGCCGATAAGGAGGATTGCCATAGGCGCCATTTCCTCTAGATACGCCTCTGAGAGTAACATAGAACATCTCTCATCAAATTGATAGTTTTTAATGAAGAGATAAGCTCACCAACTAAACATCTTAAAACTATTAATAAAATTTAAAAAAAAAGAGCATATCATTCGTAGGTCGAAAATTTCATGTGTAGTAATTTTTTGTTAAAGATTGTTATTAACACTAGAAAGACGGAAAATTAGTATGTACCTATATTGCCGAAAAGCAGTCAAAATGACTAAATTGTGAATGCGTCAATAAATTTGTTTAAAATTAATTTTTAACATTTTTTATATTATTTACAATTATGAAACGAGTTATTAGTAAATATTAACAATAAAAAAATTTATATGTTGTTCAAAAAGTCACAAAATTCTTAGAAATTGTGTCATTTTATACGTCATTGTTTTTCGAATTGAAATTAAAAGCTGTCAAAATGACTTCCTTAGGCAATCTAGTGTTAATTGAAGATTGTGATTAATTTTTTGTCCATATTTTTTTGAAACATAAAATATTTACCACTAAAATATATTGGTTCCATGCTTTCACTTTTTATGTATTAGATAAAACTAAGTATTCAATAGGTCATTCAAGGATATAAAGGATCACTCAGTAATTATTGATTCATAGAATTGGAATTATGGAATTTGAGTCAAATTGTTTTTATTTTATGTTCATTAAATTCTAGATGGAAAGTTTCTGATAAAAAATGTGAGTCCAATCATATTATATGATGATTATCGTTGATTTCAATTTTCTGACTGTGCAAAGTTATTCTCGGTTATGTTAAATTATTAAAGTAGAATGGAACATAAAGACTGAAATTTTTTTCCGCAGTCCTTTGTAATTTTATATTATGTTATTTTTAGTATAATTGTACAGATATATTTTGTAACGGGGAAGTAAAGCCTTATCATCTGTGACATAATAATAATATAACTTTTTTCTTGCCTCATTCTACGGAATTCAAGCGTTTGTGGTAATTTTAAAACTCAAGCTACATCGTAGAAAGGAAATTATTGATACAGTATCTACATAAACCACATTTTTTGCTGAGACATGTGGACCACTGCACTGCCGCGTTGCGTGAGGTAACCAGGGTCCTCAGAAAACTAAAAACTGGTAGCAACATTTTTAAAAGAGCATTCGAGAACTCACCTCATTAGCTTTCTAATTATTTAAAAAAAATATTAGAGAATCTCTGCGAAGTACTTCTATTCTCCGCATATTTAATTTTATGTATTAATTTTGAAATTTAAGAACCAGTTTTTAGGTTTCTGAGAGTGCAGGCCAGCTTAGCATAGCAGATGCATTCATGCCTACTTAAAAACGATCGTAGAGAAAGACTTTGCTGAGTGGTAGCAAAAGGATAATAAAATTAGGAGATCAGTTGTGGGACAGGGGATAGAGCACTTGCCTCCCAATGAGGCGAACCAGTTTCAAATTCCGGCAATGGCTGGTTGATTCGAATTTTGCACCCGGCTCGCGCTGACTACAGTGTTGAGGTAAAATATCCTCGGTGATAGACAAATCATTGGTTAATGTCCCTCTTCAATCAGGCTTACAGTGGGAGTTTTTCTTGATATTCTTCTTCATGTAACGCAAATCTAGTTTCATCAAAAAGTCCCCCACGAAGTCAAATTTCTCCCAATATTTGATCCATGAGTTCCTTAGTTCTTCTTTTGCAAACTCTGATTTAAAATGAATTTTCAACTTTAGCAAAAAGACGCAAATGTATTAAGTGATCCTATAATAATGTTGAAAAATGTTATCAATTGACGAAATAAATCTGTCTTTGCTTCGTAATTTCAAGATTTATAATAATTTAAAGTCAAGCTATTGCTCAATCAATTTCTTCGGATATACTCATACCATTCTTTTGAAAATACTTATGCAATAGTTTTGGATATACTTATTCCTTTTCTTAGACTTACTCTTACCATTGTTTTTGATACATTTAGTCCTATTTTGTAAATTTTTTTGTTGCTATAATTGAACAATTTATTTCATTAGTTTTGTCCTCGTATTGGATTCATTCGTTAATTCCTTCCGGTAGCTTTACGTCGGAAAATATTGATCAATAATATTGATTGCGGTCAAAATTTTTCATGATTTTTAAAATTCGGTTGCTACTTGAAAAAAAGAAGAAAAATAACAATAATAATTTTAAGTTGGATTGCAGTTAAATTTGTTGTTAACTATTCCTATTTAAAGCTTTTCAGGAAAATTTCAACTACATTATTTAAATATCAGTTATTGGAATATTTTAAAGTTATTTAAATTATTAAGCATGATACTAGATTTGAAAAGAAAAATTTGAATTAATTTATACTTCGGTTCGTTTAGTAATAACCAAAATATGCTACATTTATTTTCATATAACAAACAGAAGGAGGAAAGTAAAGATATCCTATTGGAGAGAAGTAAGATTGGAGTTAAGATATCCTAAGAGGAAAGTAATATTCTTAGTAAATTAGTGTGTTTCTATTCAAAATCTATTTGTAGCCCAGTCCATATCTAACTTTCATTTCTCACTTTTTAAGTATAATGATTAAAAACAGTAGTAATGAATTTTTTGGAAAGTTGAGGTACACCTGGATAACTCGGAATAACATTGCAATACACTGTCATGACCCACGTTTTCCCTCTCTGAGATTTTCTAACAATAATTTTTTTAAAAAGGTAAATTTTTGAATGTTTTTTCAGAAACTCCATTGCTAGTTTCTTAGTGTTTCTGATGATGCCAGTTATCTAATAATAGAGAGTTATTCGAGGTTTACGAAATACAGTATTTTTGTAATTACATAAAATATTGATTTTAGAGTTTGTATAAAATAATGAAAATATATTTGTAAATCCTATACATTTTAGAAAACGGGGATTTTAAAGTCGGTTAATCTGTAATATTAGGGGGACCAGAAAGTAATGTCTTTTTGGTGCATTTGATATTTCGTACCAAGATTTTATTTTTAATCAATAATATATTCTCCCTCATTAGTAACAACCTCTCAATGCCAGATAGAAAATGAATCGACATGGATCGAAAAGGAATGAATTGGCTTTTAAGACTAACGAACATTTAATGGGCAGGAAAAACGACATTAATTTCCAGTCCCCCTATTACTTTCAAATCTTAACTTATATTTCTGACAAAATGCAACATTTCAAATATTGCTGAAATAAAGACAAGGGCTACAAGACAGTTTTTCTTATAATTGTTTCGTAAGTGTTATAATTAGATTGACAGCATCTAATTTATTGTTGAAAGCACGCCATGGAATATAAATCATGATAATTAAAATTATAAGAATCGAATTTGTTTTTGCAACATAACTATAAATTTTAAATAAAGTTTAATTTTCCAAATTTTAAATCTTAATAGCATGACTGCAGAAAACTCTCTACCTATAATCATTTCCCTTCCAGTTATTTTCGCTAAACTAAATTACAATCCTACAAAAAATTTCTTTAATTTCTACATGAAGTAACTCGAAAATTAAAGAGCGCATCAATAAAATTTTGATATTACAAAATTTCAGCCAATCGTTTTTAAGTTTTGAAAATGAGAAGCACATTCGAAACAAAAATTTTTCAAACTGCATTGTTGGAGACAATAACTTTTTTGAAATCGACTTTTTTATACAACGATTAACGGTACGACGATTTTATGTATATATTCATTTTAGAACTTCTCTGTCTCTTAAAGTCTCATTTTTAGGTTATACAAACCATAATTTTAGTTCCTTGGGTTGGTGGGGAACTGAGTATGCTTATGTCGTTTAATTTTAAAAGTGATGTAAAGTGCTTATATGAACTATCAAATTATTACATAATTTTTTTTGAATATATTACGTTTAATTATGTTATTTTTACCTTTTTCTCTCCTTCATCAAGCATAACGATGTATTCATGAAAAAAAAATATCGCTATTTTGTTAATTTGATTAAATATTTGATCTACAGTTGAATCAGACAATAGGCTTCATTTCAGAATATTTAAAATTGTTTCTAGATCTTAATTGCGAAAAACTTACAGCGAGTCAATTTAATTTTTAGATAAAAATCTCTTAGCACATCTATTGTGTGATTTGGATAAATATCGTCATTAATTTCCAAAGTTCATTTTTTAATAAATTTTATACAAATTTATTTTTATTTCTTTTAAATTTTTTAGTAAATATCTAAATTAACTGATTTATCATATTTTATAGTTTCAACTAAATTTATGAAGAACAGTTGCATTTGATATTTTTTTTTCCATTAGTGCTTAAATGTTAGAAAACCGCATTTATTGCAAAATACGGGGATTTAAGAAAGTTACTAAAAATTGGAATGTCATATTCCCTAATTTTTAGGAAATTTGAAGGGGGGGGGGAATGAATTATTTGTAGTTAATTCTTATAAACGTACTTCCCACGTCAAAACCTTATAGACAAAATTGGCGAATAACTCAGTTATACATCATCAAAGAATTAAAAATAGAAAAAAAAAATGATTATGATTGCAGCATAATAAGAAATATTTTATTCACTTTATGTGTAATACCAATTCCGATAAAATTTTGGAATTCTTGGATTTAAAAAAGAAGCTCTTTAAAGTCATTTGTGCAAAAGGAGTATGTGCACAGTGAAGAACCAGTTTAATCACTCCGCTCCCCTTTTAGCTTCCAGGCATAGAATGGTTTAGTCTCTCACTGTAAACAATCACAACCCCGTTGCCCCCCCCCCCTTTCAAGGAGGATTGTAAACATTTTTCTTCAGAAAAATGCTCAGCTAATAAAAATAATTTATATATATTATTATTTCCATGATATTTAATGAAAACATAATATCTGAAGAATGAAATTTTTTTTTATCTAGATTTAAACACAGGCAATTAGGAGCCATATTTTCATCATAGATATTTCTTAAATTATTATTTAAGAAATATTTTAAAATTTTTAACTGCTGTATAATGTAATAAGGCAGAATTTAAACACTATTATTCAACTCCTGAAGTAGTTAAAATCAAGTAAAACGATCAAATATATTATTTAAATAACTACCATTGTAGCGCATGGCAGATAAGTAGGAAATACTATTCGATTGTAAAATTAAAACCCAAGATTTTTAATAATGTAAACAATGTGCATAAGCAGTAAAATAATCCAAAAGAATAAAGTGTGCTTGTAAACTTTAAAAAGGTAGTTCTTAGAAAAACGCGTTTGACATCTAGCATAAGAATATTCTTTTATAAAATTGATAGTTTTTAATGAAGAGATAAGCTCATCAACTAAAAATCTTAAAACGATCGATAAAATTAAAAGAAAAAGATAAGTATATCATGCGTAGGCAGAAAATCTCATGTATAGTAATTTTTTGTTAACAAGCAATATTTTTTTGAAACACAAAATATTTGCAACTAAAATATATTGGTTTCATGCTCTCACTTATTATGTATTAGATAAAACTAAATGTTCAATAGATCATTCAGGGATATAAAAGATCACTCAGTTATTTTGGAATGATAGAATTGGACTTATGGAATTTGAATTAAATTTTTATTTTATTTTATGTTCAGTAAATTCGAGATGGAAAGTTTCTGATGAAAAAATGGGAAGCCATTCATATTATACGGTGACCTTTGCTGATTTCAATTGTCTTACACTGCAAAGTTGTTTTTGGTTAATGCTGAATTATGAAAGAAAAATAGAACATAAATACTGAAAAATTTTTCTCTCGCCCCTTGTAATTTTACATTATGTTATTTGCAGCATAATTGCACAAATATATTTCGTAAAGAAGAAGTAAAGCGTTATCATCTGTGTCATAATAATATAAATATATATATATATCTTTGTCTCATTCTATGAAATTATGAAATTCAAGCATTTATGTTAATTTTGAAACTTAAATTATGTCTTAGGAAAGAAATTATTCATATATTATCTACATAAACCACATTTTTTGCAGAGGTATGTGGACCACTGCACTGCGGCTTTGCGTAAGGTGACCAGGTTCTTCAGAAAATTAAAAACCGGTAGCAATCTTTTTAAACGAGCATTCGAGAACTCACATCTTTATCTTTCCAATTATTTACAAAAAATAATTAGAGAACCTTTGCTAAATATTTTTGTTCTATCTAATTTTGCTCCATTTGATTAGTAAGAA